>NC_082661.1:902500-1147500 GCF_025265405.1 Mesoplodon densirostris
TGCCAGGTGTGGACGCCAGGCTGACCACGCGGGCTGAGGCGGGCCTCTTCCCAGGCCAGGCGGGGGCCAGGGCTGCGGTCGGCAAGGGCCAGCCCACCACTCCGGCCGAGCCTCAGAGCTGAGACTCCCTCAGGTCACCCCCAAAGAGGCTCCACACTGGGAGCTGTGACCTTAACCTTCAGGGCTCCTGGCAACCGTGCAGTGGCCGAGCAGCAGCAGGGGGCCGCCAACAGCCTCACTGGGAAAGGAAGAGTGGGAGACACTGAGGTCAGCGCGTTCCACAAGAAGCTCCATTTTTCGCGGATTCAAGTCAATCTCTTGCTCACACTGTTAAGCAAGACCTGCCTCGTTGCAAGAAGCTGGTTCCCTCCTGGGCAGACACACGGGGGAAGGACAGCGGGGTTCACGGCCACCTCTGGTCCTAATGGGCTCTAGAAAACTGCCCCTGAGTCAGGAAGTGTCCACACTCCCTGGGGACCAGGGCCGACTGCAGGGTCATCCTCTGGAATCAGGTAGGTGAACCAAGCTCGCACTGTGCGGGCTCCTCTCGGTCCGTGGCCTCCGCGGGCCAGCGGGAGGCTGGCTGCAGACAACCCCAGGCACGCGCTGCGCCTTCCTACGTCGGCGAGGAGAGTCCGCACGCAGAAGGGAGCGTGTGCATCCATGACGACCCTCTGGGTCTCGGAGCTGCCGGCACGGGGCCCAGGGACGCCAGAGTGCCCAGAGGGGCACCTGGCTGGAAGCAGACTCGTGCTTACTTTGCATTCATTCAAGCAACAGGCAAAGCCAATGAACCTGCAGTGAGGGCCACCTCGCCCGGCCACAGAGGAAAACTTCCCCGAAGCTTGTCGCATGGGAAGAGGACCCAAAGTCAGAGCCACATGCCACCTGTGGCCACCACAAGCGGCTCAGGAGAAGGGCAGCCACTTGCCTCAGGAACAAGTAGAGGATGGCTCAGTGTCGGCCACACACAAGGCAAAGGCAAGACAGAAGGAGAGAACGGATTCCTCCCCAGGAGCCACGGCAGCAACGAGACTTCCAAGATAGGCTTCTAACCCGAAACGCAGCCAACGCAAAGAACACAAAAACAACAGAGAGAAGTCCATGGAACCAAGAGTTGGTCCTTTAAAAAGATCAGTGACATTGACAAATCCTTAGCTACACTGACAAAAGTCAGAGGACTCAAATTATTAAAATAGGAAATGAAAGAGAGAATAGTACTACCAACCCTACAGAAATAAAAAGGATCACAAGGGAGTACGATGAACAAAGGTCTGCCAACAAACTGGTGACCTACACGAGATGACAATTCCCAGAAAGACAAACTCTGAAACCAACTCAGAAAAAAACAGGAAATCCGGGCAGACCTAATTACAAGCAAAAAGATTAGGAACAGGTTAAACAAAAGAGTGTAAGACTGGTCCTGAAAAGTATAAACATCACTGGAAGAAATTAAAGAGACCTCAATAAATGGAAAGACATCCTGGGTCCATGGACAGCAAGACATAACGTTAAGATGGCAATGCTCCCCAAAGCAATCTACAGATTCAATGCCATCCTCATCAAAATTCCAGCTGCCTCTTCTGTGTCAAGTGACAAGCTAATCCTAGAATTCATGTGGAAATGGAAGACGCCCAGAACAGACAAAAGAAGCTTGAAAAAGAACTACAAAGTTGGAGGACTCACACTTCCCTATTTCAAAACTTACTACAGGGCTTCCTTGGCGGCGCAGTGGGTGAGAGTCCAGCTGCCGATGCAAGGGACACGGATTCGTGCCCTGGTCCGCGAAGATCCCACATGCCGCGGAGCGGCTGGGCCCGTGCGCCATGGCCACTGAGCCTGCGCGTCCGGAGCCTGTGCTCCGCAATGGGAGAGGCCACAACGGGGAGAGGCCCGCATACCGCAAAAAAAAAAAAAACTTACTACAAACTACAGTTATCAAGACTCTGTGGTCCTGGCACAGGGACAGATACAGATGAAGAAAGCAGAATTGAGAGTCCAGGAAAATAATCTATGTATCTGTGATCAATTAATCTTCAAGAAGGCAACTCAACGGAGAAGACTAGTCTTTCAAACTAACGGTGCTGGGGCAGCTAGATATGCACATGCAAAGGAATGAGGGAGCAGCCCTACCTCACACCATATGTAAAAATTAATTCAAGATGGATCAAGGAAAGGGATTGAAGAGCTGAAACTATAAGCCTTAGAAGAAAAGACGGGGTCTTTGTGACCTTGGATACGTAATGGTTTCTGTTTTCTTTGCTGTCTCTCTTTTTTTTCCCTCTGTGTATTTTTTTAATACATCTTTATTGGTATTTTTTTAATTGAAGTATATTTGATTTACATTGTTTCAGGTGTATAGCAAAGTGATTCCATCATATACGTGTGTGTATATATAAATATATGTACACATATATATATATACATATATATATACACACACATACATACATATATATATTCTTTTTCATGTTCTTTTCCATTACAGTTTGTTACAAGATATTGAATACAGTTCCCTGTGCTATACAGCAGGACCTTGTTGTTTATGTGTTGTTGTTTTTTTTTTTTTTGCAGTACACGGGCCTCTCACTGCTGTGGTCTCTCCCGTTGCGGAGCACAGGCTCCAGATGCGCAAGCTCAGCGGCCATGGCTCATGGGCCCAGCCACTCAGCGGCATGTGGGATTTTCCCGGACCGGGGCACGAACCCGTGTCCCCTGCATCAGCAGGAGGACTCTCAACCACTGCGCCACCAGGGAAGCCCTGTTTATGTGTTTTATACATAGTAGTGTGTATCTGTTAATCCCAAATTCCCAAGTTATCCCTCCCCCCATTCCCCCTTTGTAACCATAAGTTTGTTTTCTGTGTCTATAAGTCTATTTCCGTTTTGTAAATAAGTTTATTTGTATCATTTTTTTAGATTCCACATATAAGTGATATCATATGATATTTGTCTTTCCCTGTCTGACTTACTTCACTTAGTATGATTATCTCTAGGTCCATTCATGTTGCTGCAAATGGCGTTATTTCATTCTTCTTTATGGCTGAGTAATACTCCATTGTGTAGATGTGCCACATCTTCTCTATCCATTCATCTGTCAATGGACATTTAGGTTGTTTCCAGGTCTCGGCTATTGTTAATAGTGCTGCTATGAATATAGGAGTGCATGTATCTTTTCAAATTAGAGTTTCTGTCTTTTCTGGACACATGCCCAGGAGTGGGATTGCAGGATCACATGGTAGTTGTATTTTTAATTTTTGGAGGAACCTCCATTCTGTTCCCCATAGTGGCTGTACCAGTTTACATTCTCACCAACAGTGCAAGAGGGTTGGCAATGGTTTCTTAGATGTGACAATGTGAAGCACAAGCAACCCAAGAAAAAAACAGATAAATTGGACTTCATCGAAATTTTAAACGTTTGTGCTTCAAAGGATACCATCAAGGTTGTGAAAAAACAGCACAAAGAACAGGAAAAAATATTTGCAAATCATATTTATGATAAGAATCTAGTATCCAGAATATATAAAGAAAAATTCAACAATTTAAAAAAATTTTAAACCAGGCAAAAGATTTAAGTAGATAAACATTTTTCCAAAGTAGATATACAAATACCTAATACGCACATGGAGGGAACACTCGATATCTATCGTCAGTCATCAGGGAAACGCAAAACAACGCCACTTCACACCCACCAGGACAGCTAGACTCAAAGAGATGAACAATAACAATGGTTGTTTTGGATGTGGAAAAATCGGAGCCCTGTGCATTGCTGGTAGGAATTCAAAATGGTACAGACACTTTGGAAAACAGTCTGGCAGCTCCTCGAGAAGTTATACATGGAGTTATCATATGACTCAGCAGTTCCATGCCTAGATATATGCCCAAGGGCATTAAAAACATGTTCACACAAAAACGTGTACACAAACGTTCATAGCAACACTATTCATAAAAGCCAAATAAATGTCCATCAACTGCTGAATGGACAAAGCGCGGTCTGGCGTACAATGAAGCAGCGCTCAGTCATTAAATGGGGTGAGGTGCTGATACACGTATGACGTGGATAGGCCTTGAACACCTGACAAGAAAAAGAAGTCAGGCCTGTTGTCTGATTCCATGTATATGAGACGTCCAGAAAAGGCCAATTCATAGACACAGAGTAGACTAGTGGTGGCCAGGGTTGGGGGGAGGGAGAAATGGGGAGTGACTGCTAAGGGGAACTGGGTTTCTTTTAGGGGTGACGAAAAAATTCTGCAGTTAGTGGTGATGGTTGCCCAACCTTGAGAATATATTAAAACACTGAACTGTATGCACAAAAAGGGTGAACCTTACGGTACCTGAATTTTGCCTCAACTTTTAAATAATAATAACAACAATAATAAATGCAGCCAATACAGCCCTCCAAACGGAATACCTCATCCTCCACCGTGGGAACCCTTTACAACGTGGGGTGCTGCAGTCGGGGGGCCGAGGCCGGATTGGAGCCCAGGCCTCAGGGCAGATGCGGGAGGGAGCTGCGTGTCACCCACCTGACAGCGCGCACAAAGGCTGAGCACAGCACCCCACCCGTGGTGAGCCAGCTTTCCTCCGAAGCCAGGTGGGACTCCCCCCGCCACCCACCTGGCCCAGCAGCACCTCATCAGGTCCTCATCAGGGACCCTGAGACGGGGAGAGGCCAGCTCAGGGGTCCGGGCGGAGCTGGGAGGCTCCCGGCGGAGGCCGCCTCGGGCTGGAGGGGGCTGTTGGGCACAGCGGCGAGAGGCCTCCCGTCGGGGACGCTGAGATGACTGGTTCCCACGAGGCCACAAGTCCACGGGTCCTGGTGCCTCCTGGACGTGGGGCGCCCGCAGGGGCAGGCAGAGCCCCGGCCGGGGCCCTGGTGGGGCTGGACCCGTGCTAGAGCCAGCGAGTGCCCAGAAGCTCTGCCGACAGAGGGCGCCGAGCTGCGGGGACGCGCCACCCGGGTCCCGATCTGCCTCTGAACAGTCCAGGAGCTCGAGTCAAGGCACGTCAACCGCGGCGAAGTGGGTGAAAAGGCAGTGACGTGGGCTGTGCTCGCCCCCCTCCCCACCCCCGTGGAGAGAAGAGCAAAGGGATTCCTCACCAAACACTCCCCGGCACTGGAGCCAAGCCCCCGCCCTCCAAAGGCAGCCAGCCCGACAGGGACTCGGGTCTCCAGAGCAGAGGAAGGACGGCGACGGCGACCTCAGGCGCATGCGCCACGCTGGGCTCAGGGTCCAGGCAGGAGATCCGAACTGGTGGGCACCATGGGACCATCCCGATCAGGGCGCTAACCCTCTCCGTGGAGCGAGAGCCTCGCGGGGCAGAGCAGGACGCACGGGTGGGGGGCAGGAAGGACCGTCCATGGAAGGGGACCTCTGAAGTCCCCTGCCCGCCCTGCAGAAACTCGTCGTCTGGCAACCAGGCTGCTTTTTCTAGAAGCTAAAAAGTCTTGGTTGTCACATTTATGTTCAGTCACCCCTTATTGTGTGACTCATCGTGGGGGAGGACCTGCTCACTTTCACAGTAACAGGCTCCCTGGGAAAGCAGTGACTGAAGCAGGAGAGGATGGAGGCCCATCTCAGAGGGCTCAGCCGGGCACCCCACCAGCCAGGCCGCGGGGGACCAGGAGGGCAGCGGGGGCAGTGGCTTCCATGCTGTGACAGACACCCGGGGTAAAAAGCCCATTTGAGGTTGTGACCCTGCACTGAGCCACCCGTGTCAGACAGAAGACTGACACGGAGCCCCAGGTGGCCCTCGCCCACTGCAGGCCAGACTCGCTCTCCCTCACCTTTTAACTTGGATGCGGTCTGACCTCAGGACCATCACAACCCAAGGCTGACAAACAGCGGGCCTGCAGGCCCCCGGTGGGGCCCCTGCCACCCCACAGTCACAGCAACTCGGGAAAGAGCCAAAAGAGACAAATCTACTCAGCTCTACACAAAAGGAGCAAACTAAGCCCCAAAATGACAAATGGCCGTTGTCTTCAGATCTCTGCAGTCTCTCATTCAAGCTAAGGAGCTTCCAGGAGCCTGGAATCCTCCACCCACAGCACCGGGGCCACTCATGGCTGGTGCTGGGGGACAGCAGGAAAAAGGGCTTCTCCTGCGGAGGGGCTGCTCCCAGGGCCGACACTCGTCCCTAAGTTTACCTGCTCCAAGCGCACTCATCTGCCCCCGGCCAGATACAGAGACTCCTACTTCATCAGCAGGTCCCAACCGCACTGCCGGAGGCTGCCCAAGTCTCAGGTCCAAGGAAGTCACCCACGGCAGGAAACAGAGAGATGCCCTTGGACCAAGTGAGGAGGATCGCTCGGGAACTCCGAGTGCTTTTAGGCGGGTAGACTGACCAAGTCTCTGGTCGGGGACTTTCAAACAGTATCACGGCACAGGGAAGAAACAACACAAGAAAGCTGCAAAATTTCGTGAACACAACATGAGATACAGGAAAGAAATTGCAGTCAAGAGTCCTATACAGACAGACCTCCCTGGGCTTCTGTGTAATCGCAGCCCTGAGGAGATAAATGACCCCAAATAACAGTGTCAGTAACAAAAAGGACAGTAGCTATTCTACAGACCCTATGATCACCTCCCTGTCCAAATAACTCTATCAATAATTTAGATACAAGATCCATAGGAGCTACATAATTCTAAAACAGAGATCCTGGAAAATCCAAGGAAAAAGGCTCAAAAATGATACTACAAGCAACCAGGGTAACAAAGTAAATGATAACAGACTCCATGTCATACCCATCTGACAGAGCCAACAGCTGGTGTGATGTGATTACCAGGCGTCCCCACATCACTGGAGGCGTGGGTGCACGTGCATGTGTGGGACGTGCACGCACGTGTGCGTGGGGTGGACATGACACGCAGGCACGTGACACTGCCCAGGCGTGCAGGACGGCGGCTCACACCAGCCCGTGGGCCGGGCCCTCCAGACGCCGGGGGCTCGGCACTGTGACCGCAGGAAACGGGCGCTCACTGGCCCTCGGGGTCCCCGTGCGAAGGCAGTGCGCTGTGTGTGGGAGAGCGGATCCCACGGCAGCTACAACGCCAAGGAAGGGGCGTGACATCGAGAGGGGACGCAGCGCAGGGTGGGAGCGGCGGGAGTGCCCCAGGACCCTAGCGCTTTGTGACTTCAGCACAGGGACTCGACGGCCCACCTGCAACAGGAAGGGCCGGCCTGGGAGTGCCTCCGCCCCAAGCTCTGCACCCCAGAACACACGGACGCCGCGACAGGTGTCTGGGCCCGGGTGCCCCCCTCCTTCCCGAGGGAGCAGGCCCAGCACGGGTGCCCAGTTCCGCAGCCCGCTGGGCACCAGAGGCTCCCGCAGACCCCCAGGCGGCTCCACCCAGCAGTAAGGGGGTGTCCATTCTCTGACAGAACAAAGTTAGAACTTTGTTTTCACACGGCACAGGTTCAGAATGCAGCCACTGCCACAAAACGCTGAAATCATTCTGCGGTCTGTCCGGGTTGGTAGCGTTGAAGGCAACACCGTGCAGAATACAGAGGAGACATTTCAGAGCCTTTGTGGGTCACACCACACAATCTTTCTCATTAGAGGGAACTAAAATGACCAAGGTTATCAAGGTTCAGAGAGGTCAATTTTCTCCTAGGAACTAGCATAAATTTTTACATTTCTGAGCGGAGTTTTATTGTACTGGAAAAACAGCAATGGAAAGCACACACGTCGGTGCTTCCGCTTTGCCGTCCCGGGTCCCTCAAGCGCCTTTCCTGACGGACCCCGTCCTCCACGGCCCCTCCCGTACACCTCGGGGCGCACCTCGGGGGCGCCAATAACCTCTGGCTGCATCTCCCTGAGTGGCTCAGAGCTGCTCACCCTCCCGGCTGGGCCCGGCCCCGAGTTCCCCCTTCTTCCCTTTCCGGACTGACTCACTTATCAGTCGTTAAGAAATACAGACAGGTCCCAGGCAGCTCCCTGGAGGAGGAGCCGACTGTCCGCACCCAAGGCCCGTGCAGGAGAAGGGGGGGCGGGCAGCACCCGCACCTCAGGGCCTCCCCCCGCGGCTGCAGAAGCTGCGTCACCAGCCGCGTCCCCCGTGCACGACAGAAACAGGGGCTCCTGCACAATCAGAGGCACACGGCCTCTCAGCCTGCAGCGCCAGGCTTCCGCCGCTCGCCACCCACGCCGGCCACGTGGCTCCTCCAGCACACCCAGCTCCCCGTTTCCTGCCACTGCTCCTGCCCCACTGTGGCCCCAAAGGCCCCCCTTCCTTAGTTCTCCCAAAGCCGTCAGGCCCGGCCCCTGCTTCTCGCCCCGGGGGGTCCTCCGTGCTCTCTGTGCTCAGGGCACCTCTGGGCGTCCTAAGCCACCCCGAGTCACCAGCCAGATCCCTGGTCACCTCCTGCTTCCGCTCAGCTGCTGGACAAGCCGTGAGCCAGGCGGCCTGGTGCAAGGTCCCCTGTGCCCTGAAGGTGGGCTGTGCCCGTCCCTGGACGGCCAGGACAGAGGCGCCGTGCCCCAGAGGGCGAAGCCCTGGTGACGGGCAGGCGCCTCAGGCTACGCGCAGTCGGACCTGTCGGCTCCTGGGGCCGCCCGGGCCCCGCGCCTCAGACCCCCAGCATGCCCTTCTCGAAATACTCCTCCTCGAGCTCCCAAAACGCCCCTCCCGGGGCCCTGCTCACCCTCCTCACCTCTCCGGGCCTCCACCTGCCCGTGACCTCAGCTGCTCTCCAGCCTGGGCCTCTCCCTGAGCTGCGGACTCAGGGCCGCTTCCCACCAACCCCTCCTCCTGTCTCGGTCCAGGACGGACAGGGAAGGCGCGGGAGGTGTGGGGCCAGGGAACAGCCCGCCACGCGAGGGGCCTCGGAGAGGCTCCCAGCGCTTGGCCGCCGCGCCCACCAGTTCAGAGGACGCCCCAGACGGGCCTGGCGGTGGGGCTGGCGGGAGCGCGGCGTGGGGACGGGAGGCTCCAGCCCCTGGAAGAGGGCCCAGCCCTGGAGAGACTCGGGAGCCCGTGGCCCCTGGGGCCGCACTACTAGGAGCCCTTAAAGACAAGCCCTCCTGGTCCCCGTGTCACCGTGCGCCTGCAATCTCGGCCGAGGCTGAACCCGGGGACGCAGCAGAACCCCATGGAACCTGGGAGCCCGAACGCGCCCCCAAAGCACCAAGCGTCCCCTGGGCCCCGTATGTCAGGCTGGAGTCCTGGGAGCAGGGGTTCAGCAGCTGAGGTGAGACGCCGCCTGCCCCGGTGAGACAGCCCCCAGATGGGCCCCCGGGCCCTGCTTTGGTTCCCGTGCTGGTCAGCTCTGGCCGCTCACCCACGTCTGTCAGCGCCACTACTAACCACGACCCTCGCCCCTCACGGCCCAGCCTGCCACCTCCCGCCTGGACCGCACACAGCGCGCCCCGCCTGGACGCAGCGGCGAGGGGAGCGGTCGTGCTACAGCAAAAACAGGAAGTTGCAACAGATCTGAAAAACCGTCACAGTGATGAAGGAGAAAATAAAAGCAAAACACATGTCCCCACAAATTTGTTTGTTACTTGGACAGATGTCATTCTTAACAGAACGAATCCAACTGAAAGTAAAGCCCACATCACCCCGAATTACAATGTATCGAACATAGAGCGTGCTCTGCCCTGAACTGGACAAAGTAAGTGCCCCCAGGACACCCCAATGAAGCCCTGGGAGCCAGAATAGGTACAGGACTTGAAAGCACCCGGGGCATCGTCAGGCAAACTAGGACAGGCGGGTCTGTCCGCTCCTAAGCCTTTGCGGCGGCCTCTCAGGGCAACGGCTCCCGGGGATGCTGCAGAGGGTGCCACGTGATGGTTTTCAAAGCACGGAACCCTCGACCCAGGTCTGTTTCACACACACAGGCTCACCCGCGTGGCCAGAGGCCCCCCCCCCCGCCCAACTCTCTACTCAACATCCTACCACTGACAGCCGCCCCGAAGCCCACGTAGGCACGGCAGGGTGCTCGGAGCTTGGGTCCGTGCTGGGGTCGGGGCAGCTGCCCCCAACTCGTCCTCAGGACCCCAGGACTAACGGGCAGTGTAGCTAACTAAGCCACTGGTCCAAGTGGACCCCAGTGCAGCCCCTTGCAGGTGGGCCCTGAGCACACGCCCCCCTGCCCCCAAAGGACAGCCAGGCCCCAGCAAGGGGAGGTGCACCCCCAAAGGCCTCCATGAAGTCCAGCTGCAAAGAAACGACCACCAGGTGTGACACAGACGGCAGGAGGCCAGGCCAGGCTGGGGACAGGCCTCTCAGAGCCTGAAGACCTGTCACCTCTGCAGTCACACAAGGTTTTCCCTAAAGGAGGAACAGGCCAAAGTGGCGCCTCTTGCTCTTCTACCATGAAGTGGCTGGAAACACTGGCACCTGACACCCACCCGCACCGTCCTGCGGAGGCACCGTCCTCACCGGACCTCGAGCCCAGACCAGGACAGCCACGTGCCTGCCGGGAGGCGACGCACCTGCAGGGCTGGGCTTCTGTGCCACAGGCAGGCGATCTTGGGCAGCTTCACGGAGATGCTCCACCTGAGAGCATGCCCGCTGCCCAGGTGAGGGCCCCAAGGGATGGCAGCCCGGCAGGTGGCAGGCGATGCACCAGCAGGCCTATCGGAGACGTTCCGAGACCTGTACTGGGCTTAACAGCCACTCAGCCGGGGGAGAAAGGCAAAGGGTGGGGGGAGGACAGCCCCCCAGATGGGCCATCACACCTCAGGGGCTGGGAGAAGAGAATTCCCCTGGGAGAGGCACGCTCTGCCCCTAACCTGGGGTGGTGTCCCCCGCGTCCGGGGACAGTGGGCAGGGAGAAGAACACCCGCGTCCCCTCCAGGGAGCCCTCGCCACACTGCCCCCTCGAACAGACTAATCAGCACCCTCCAGGGAGGGCGTGGGACTCGGCCAGCACGCCAGCCCTGCGGGGAGACATGCCGTCCCACCATCCACACCGGGCTCCGCCGTACGGCGGCCCCGCACCTGCATCCTCACCCCGCCTCCCCCGCATAACTGTGCTCAGAGGTGCGCCATGACCACAGCCCCCTTCTGCCTGGGCAAAGCAGGCCTCTTGGGGGGGATTCTGGCACCCTCTGTCCCCCCCCAGGAAGTGAGAAGGGCGACAGCCCCAAGGAGCCACCCCTGTCAGCCCAGTCAACAGTTTGCCAAAAACTGTCACAAATATGGCAAACTGTCCATCTGAGCGGGAGGCCTACTGTTCAGAAGCAGAGGCCAGAAAATGCCAATGACGACCATAAGGACATTCCGCCCACACCCACCATCAAAGGGACGGCAGCAGGTGTGGCCCGGCGTGGAGGGGCCGGAGCACACTTAGCTGGAGTCCACGCAGCCAGAGGCGTGAAGTGGAGCCGCCGCTCTGACAGCAGGTGAGCGGTGCCCAGAAAGAGTAAACGTTCACCCGCCACACGACCAGCCCTGGCACCCAGAGGCTGCACCCTGCCACGTGCAGCAGCCCAGCCGGGAACAACCCCGAGTCCGCTGCCGGTGCACCCACACAAGAGCGCTCAGCAGGAGAAGCACCACGAGGGCCACGGACTGTCGGTGCTGTGGGATCCGCGGTGACAGCAGGTGGAGGGGGGAGCAGCCCAGGGGCTGGGGCCGAGCTCTGCAGAAGGCCAGGAGGGCAGTGTTTCAAGCTGGACCATGGTGACAGCTGAGCAGTGGCAAATATTCTCTGAAGACCATCGAAGCGCACACTTACGCGGGGTGAGCCGTGCGAGGTGCGAATCATGCCTCCACCAGACCGTCCCAGCGAGAAGGAAACACCAGCCGGAGCCCAGGCATCCACAGACCTGTCCACCGACCACCGAGAGCGGCTCTAACACTGGCCCCCGGTGCCCGCGAGGTGCCAGGCCAGTGGGGCACGCGCCTTTCCCAACTCAGCCCCCACCCAGCTCTGACAGGGGGGTCCAGCAACCCAGCAGGCTGGCAGCAACTCCGGTTCCCTACAGCCATGTCCGCTCTGCCCCTGCGCTCATCAGGGCAGAGCCCCAAATCCCGCCCCTGCACTGCTGGTCAGAGGCCAGCACAACTGAATGTAATAAAACATGACAAAAGCCCAAAGCTTGTAATTACTGGAGGTGGGGAAGGGATGTGGGGCGGACAAGGCGGCAGAGCTGGGCACGGTGACCTGCGCCGGGAGGGAGGTGCGATCCTGCCTTCCCGGGGGCTGGGGGGCTCGTGGGAAAAGAGGGGCTTAGGCCAAAGCACGGAGATGCGTGTTCCGTCCGGGCAGCGGGGACCGGAATAGCTGCAGGTGCTCGTGGGAGGCGAGGGCAGGAGCCACACGTCAGGACCCCAGGCGGGGAGCAGCCGGGACAGACCGGCTCAGCAGCCCGAGCGCAGCTCAGCCCTGGACACAGGTGAGGACAAGACTGCCGCCCACGGAGGCCTTGTGGGGAAGGAGAGGACGGGGCCCAGCCAGCACAGGTGCCTCACGACTGCCAGGGCATCCATCCCCTCCCTGCCCCGCTGCGGCCAGTGTGCCGCTGTCATTCCGCACTCCCTGACGCGCAAATGGCCGTAAGGGGCTGAATCACACGCCCCATCACATGTGCACAGAGGCGGAGCTGTCCTGCGTCCCCGCTCGTCCCCGCAGACCCTGGAGTGCGCCGCCTTGCACGGGCACTAAAGGTGGAGCTGCCCTCCTCCGAGACCCAGGCCCAAGCCGGGCCTTCTGCTTTCAAAGCCCTTTCAGTTCCTAGAACAACTGCTCATCATTCAGAGGCCCCGAGAGGTGGGGCAGAAAAGGAGGGCTGTCTGAGGGCTGTCTTGAAAGCAGGGCCGTGGCCAGACTCTGCCAAGGCGGGGACACGGGGGCCCCCGACCTCCAGGATGCAGCCCCAGACACCAGCTCCCGTGCTTGCAGGCCGGATGAGCCGGGAAGGCCAGCACGACATGAAGTGACCAGGCCAGGATGCACACGAAGAGGGAGGAAGACTCAGCGTGGGCTGTGCAGTGCCCGGAGACCCAAGAGGTGTCCCGGGTAGTTCAGACGGGGCCAGAGCTCGGGGCGTTCTGCTCAGCAAAGGACCAGGAAAACAGGGCCTAAGGTCACGATGACCCATCATGACCCCACAGCCGTGCTTCCAGAAATGGAGCTGACTTATTCTTACTCAAGGGAAAACCAAAACTCCTTGAGCCTGGTCGGCACCAGTGTGCTTCCTGACTGTCAAGGCACAGCGTCAGCCCAAGAAACCCCCTGCTGTGTGCGAGCACCAAGACCAGCCATGGGGCAAGGCTGGTCCCTCCCTGACCTCTCCAGATCCTCAGATTCTGACAGCTGTGCAGGCTGAGCCGCCTCCTGGGGCATCTCAGGTCAGGTGTGCGCAGCGCGCGCCACACCTCCACGGACCTCGCTGCTCCAGCCCGGCTCACCCTGCTCACCTCCTCCTACGATGGAGCCGTGAGCCCTCCACACTGTCCCCCGCCCCCCGCAGCGCAACAGATCCAAGGGGATGCCCTGTCCCAGGGCAACATCCATCTCCCAAAATAAACCTTGTAAACTCAAAATTTAAGTTTTAGAAGACAGGTCTAATCACCAGAGGCCAAGCAGACGCAGGGACCATGACTAAACAAGGGCCTGGATGCTCCCAAACAGAGGCCCACGTGTGCCCGGCCTTCCCCAGACGCACAAGGAACGGGGGTCCCACAGGCTACCCGCCCCCTCCAACTCTGGAGTCACTCGGCCAGGTGGTGGCCCCGTGCTGGTCCCACACTCCAGACACCCCGGACGAGCTGCTGCTTCACCCTCGCTCGCCACCAGAGACGAGACCCGATGGCATTCTCGGCGGTACCTTCGTCAGGATGAGCTCTCCGACAAGCTCAGAGTCACGCTGGGAGTGGACCCGCCCAGCCCCGGCCTGCAGAGGAGCTCACGTCTGGACGCTTCTCAGGCTCAGAGAGGAGAGCCCCGTGTGCCCCGATTACCCGGAGCAGCAACCAAAGGGAGAACCCGAAAGTCACCTCCGTGTCCACCTGGGGCACCCGCCACATCCTCTCCTCCCCGGGCCTGCGATCGGCCTCCTTCAGCTCACTCACATCAGAAGGGTCCCCCTCCCCGCCCCACCCATATAAACACAGGGAGAGCAGGGCCGCGTCCCGAGCAACGACAACAGACAGGTGACCGAGACTCCGCTCAGACCCTTCGTTGCCTTCCTGACTAGCCTCCTGGCCCTGTGCTGACCCCCACCTACCGGACCCCATTCCTGGACCAAGCTCAGCTCCCAACAGGAGATGCTCCCGCCCGCGCGCCCGCCCGCCCACCGGGGCAAACACTGAGGAGGCCAGCATTTAGGAGGCACCCCACCCTAGTCCCTTAGCAAGCCCTGCCCCCTCCCCCAGGCAGCCTCCCCGGCTTCCGCATCCCTCCCTTCGGGTCAAACAGGGGGCTCTATAAACAAGGGCAAGCTGTGGGCAGGCAGGCCTGGTCTGAGTCCTGTAACTTCCGACTCGGATCCGACACGCACGGCATCAGCCCCAGCAGGGGCCTCTCCCCCCAGAAGGAGACGCCCACCCGAGACGACCGCGGGCAGCAGCGCCGGCCCTCCTCCCCCGCCCGCTTGCTCCCAGAAGGGCACGCAGTCCACGTGCTGACGGAGTTCACGACGTGGGCCCCGAGCGTGAGCTCGCGGAGTGGTGCGGGCTGAGGGGCAGTGGACGTGAACGCGCCCCGTGTCAGCATCCTCCAGGGCTGTCCAGCAGGTCCCCCGGCAGGGCTCCCTCCTCTGGACTCAAGACACGCACAGCATTTAAGACTTCAAACCTAAGAAGTGCCTCCCCCACCGGTAACCTAGACCCTCCCTCAGCATCTCCAGAGCCAGTGAAAGCAGGAAGCGCTGCAGATGGAAGCGCGCTCTCGCGGCCGATCCAGGGCCGGCAGAGATCGGGGACGAGGGCAGGAGGGACCAGGAGGCAGGCATGGCCCCAGACGGATGACCACACGTCGGTTTAAATTCCAGCCACGTCCAAGGCAGGCCTGACAGGAGCTCGTTGGGGTTGCGTGGAGGCGTGCGGGGTGCAAGCACGGCCTCCCAGCGTGGAGGAAGCAGTGCTGAAACGCCACCAGTATGAGCCCACGGGCTCCTCTGACCCCACCACCCTGGGGACGGGACGGGCGGGCCCCCATCTACGGAGAGTCCCCAACTCGGGCAAACAGACCAAATTCCCACAGAGAAAGGACACTGAGGTCTCAGGTCAGAGGCAGTAATGCCAGAAGAATGTGCAGACACCTCCCCGCGGCCATGCCCCCGCAGCCATCCCCATGGGACAGGGGCCGGGAGATCCCGGAGGGGGGCCTGTGAAGAGGCCTGGCCCGCTCAGCCCCACCCCTCCCCGGCACAGCGGAGTCCTTGGGGGCTTCAGGGGCTGATGGACAGCAGAGGAACCGCCGCCTCCGAAATTCGGAAAACCCAACGTCTTTGATGAGCACCGGCCCCTGCTTCAAGGCACTGGCCGAAAGTGCTGGACCTTCCCAGGCAAAGGCAGGAGGAGGGAGGCAGTCCTCACTGGGTCTGGGTCTCCTCCCTGCCTCCTGGGCATCCACACAGAACGTCTTTGATGAGCACCGGCCCCTGCTTCACGGCACTGGCCGAAAGTGCTGGACCTTCCCAGGCAAAGGCAGGAGGAGGGAGGCAGTCCTCACTGGGTCTGGGTCTCCTCCCTGCCTCCTGGGCATCCACACAGAGATGCTAACTCCCCAGGCGGCCGGGAGGTGGGGGGCCCAATGCAAGTCTTCGAGAAAAGACAGATGACACCTGGCACTGGAGCACGTGGAGAAATCGTGGAGAAATCGGAACCCTCGTGCGCCGCTGGCGGGAACACAGAACGGAGCCAACGCAGGGAAACAGTGGGCAGTTCCTCGAGAGGTTAAACACGAGTCACCGCAGACCCAGCAGTCCCCACCCCAGGAATGTCCCCAGGATAAGCAAAACACGTCCACACGAAGACTTGTAAGCAAATGTCCACGGCAGCCCAGAGGTGCAGGCTGCCCAAATACCCATCACCTGGCGCTGGATAAACACAGCAGGGCACAGCCATACAGTGGAACGGCGCTCAGCCACCAACAGGAGTGACGTGCTGAGCTCTGAAAACACAGTACCAGATGCAAAAGGCCGCGTGCGTGATTCCGCTTACACGAAACATCCAGAATAGGCATATGCACAGAGACAGGAAGCAGACTGGTGAGTAGCAGGGGCTGGGGGTGTCAGGGGAGACGGAGGGAATTGGGGGGCGGCGGGGCGCGGCTATGGCATACGGAGTTTCTTTTTCAGGCACAAAACAAGTTCTACAACTGGCTGCGGTGACAGTCGTACAGCTCTGTGAACACACTAAAATCCACGGAGTTGTACACTTTACACGGTGAAGTCCGCGCGTGTGAGTGACGCCTCAGTGAAGCCGTCACCAAACGAAATTCCTCAAAGAAGTGGAGGCATCCACACCATCAGAGCAAGTGAGGAGGCCCGGACCCGAGGCCGGCCCCGCATGAGGCCCCCCGCACCCTGGGACGGAAGGGGGAGGCCCTACACACGGGGCTGGGGCGGGGGAGACAGAGGACATCCCGCAGGAGCTGGAGGGGGACACAGGGCCAGGGAGCGTTCGGGGTGGGATGAGAATAGGGACTAAAGGGCAAAACTGATGGTGCTGGAGAGACAGGGACAAGTGCCCGAGGTGCCCAGTCCAGGGCAGGGGCTCGTGGACCCCCGACCCAGAGCCGCATGCACAGCGAGCTGCCGTCCCCAGGTCCAGGCGGAAAGAGGGGCTGCTCAGGAGCTGGCCCGGCAAAAAGGGAACCAGCTCCAAACTGACATTTAGCTCCGAATACGCAGCAGGACAACGGCCCTCCAGGCAGACACCCAAGAGCGAGCTGTGCTCTCAGAATCCTAACGCTTGGCTACGTCTCTTTCCCAAGAAACAGGCTTACCATGTAAGGGTGGGACTGAGTTCTGAAACGACAGCCTGCAAGAATCCACCTTCTCAGTTCACTTCTAGCAAAACAACAACAACAACAAAACCACGTAAAGAACCAAAAGCTAGAAACCTCCCCTGTCAAAAATCCAGCCATCTCCAGCAAAGCAATTAGGTATGCAACCCTAGCCACCCCTTGCCAGCAAGGGGGTGGGCGGGGACAGCACAGTCCGACTGGGGACTGCCGGGAAGAGCTCCGGGCTCTCTGGGGGCCCCCTGGAACGGGCCCAGGCAGCCCAGCCAGGCCAGGCCCCTCCCCGCAGGCTCGGGACGGGCCCCAGCTCAGACAGGGGCCCTGGAGGTCAGGGCTTCGGCGGGTCACGGCTATGCCCTCAACAGTGCAGCACCGTGGCTCGCTTTCCATCCCGCTGTCTCAAGCATGAACGGCGGAGCTTTCCGGGGCTGTGACACGCGATGACATCACCCTTCTGAGGGCTACTGAAACTGTCTCAGTTTCCACTTGCCTCAGGGTCTACCCACTGACCTGGCAGACACTGGTGGTTATGACCGACGAGACCAAGGACTCTATGGGGCTCTCCATACCTTCTAAGGGTGTAAGGGGTAGAAGTCTGGGAACCAGTGTGCTCTGGACAGTGACCACCCCCTCGTGTGTAACATCACAGGGTAAGGAGCAACCCGAGGGCCTGCGTGGGGACTAGAGTGGCCGCACTATCCCAGAGCCAACCAGGCCGGGCGGGCAGACGAGGAGAGAGCTGCCTGCCAGACAAGACGCCCTGTGGGTCTCAGGACGTCAGGGCCAAACCACGGTGAAAGTCCACATCCAGAGCTTTAACGGGATCGCCTCTGGATGGCGAACAGGTAGCGAGGGGAGACCACGAAACTACGGAAGCAGATACGCATCACCTGTCACTTGAGCACAAAAGGCAACAGTGCCCGCCCTTCCCAGCAGAGCCTGTTTCTAACTCAGACCCCTCCTCCTCGGCCGTACCCTCCAGGAAGAGGCCAATGCCACACACTGTGAGGCCTGGCCACACAGTGGAGCTTGGTTTCCAGACGATGAAACTGGGCAAGAACAAATCCCTGTCCAGGCCGGGCCACCGTCTGAATAGTTGGTCAACAGGGGCACATGTCACACAAAGACAGAGTCACCAAGCAGCTCTTCTGAAACCTACTATAAACCAAGGAGTTAAAATGTCCTTCACTCAAGAATCGGCTGCTTTCACCAGCCATGCTACAGGGGACTGGTTAACACCCACCCCTGCTTTTCCAGGCCACTGAGGAAGAACGGCCCCAGACCAAGCTGCACACATTAAGAAAGCTGTGGGTGAGGACAGATATGTCTCTACTGGCCCTTAAGTCAAAAGCCGCCTTGCAGAATTAACCCGTGCACTGCTTACCAAAACAAAGGTTCCTTCCCGATACAAACAAGATGCAAAACTCCATACAGCCTTTAAGAAAAATGAAAACTCAGAGAGAACCTGTTGCTAAACAAAAGTAAGTTAAGTGATCCACTTTAATGTCCACAGAGAGAACTGTGTGTATACAGTCGGAACACAACAAAAATGCTATAACTTAGAATCAAAGATTACTGGAAAGAATGTTTGCACAGCAAAATTCTTCTCCCTTTGAGACTGAAATGCCCCCACCGTGCTTAATTTTCCTGACATTTCTGAGGCTTTGAAGCCACAGCTAACGGATCTGAATCATCTGAGTAAAACCATGTTAGCGTGGATGTTACTGCAAAGCCGAGAATAGAATGCTAAATATACAGACACACACCCATACCGGGCACTTTTGTAGAAAATGATCAATCACGAAACTAGATAAAGTTGTCCTGTCTGTGCCCAAGTCAGAGGGCCAGCAGTTCATCTCCAGCAGGGAAGTATAATACATGGCGCTTGGAAGTTAAAATAAGAAAAACACAAAAATAGCGCCTACCTTTGATTAATAAAATCACACCTCGCCTGTACATGAACTTAGCCTACAGAAACATCTCACCCATGCTCGCTGCCAGCAAAGGGAGGCTCGGAAGAGGCAGGGATGCAAGTCATGTTTGCACCAGTGGTCTGCGTGGTCAGTGGCCGCACCCTCACGGCGGGAGGAGCTGGGGGAGGAGGGGGGCGGGTAGTGCGAGGCTGCCTCAGGCTCCATCTGGGCCATCACCCTTTTTTCTTAAACAAGCACGCCACTTGGAGCCGCATTCTGCTTTATTTGGGTTGGCAGTATAAGTACCAACAGCGGGGTGGCACGGTAGCTGCAACGCCGAACTGGGTCAGCCTCGGCCTGCCTCGGGAGCCGGGGGAGTGCCGGGCCTTGGCAGACTCTTCTCCCAAAGGCCTCGGGTGCCTGGGTGGGAGGTCCCAGAAGGTAAAGGCCTGGGGCAGTCAGCATCCTTTTCTCTGGCCTTGAAAAGCTTCTTGCATCTTTCTCTTTAACAGACAAGAAACATAAAAGTCCTCCAGGGCTTTCAACAGAAACCCCTTGTTTGAGAACTAGAGAGATACTAAGTTACAAGGTAAAATGAGGGTGCCTACACCTCCGAGCAGCCACAGACAGCTCTGCAGACAAAGCAGGCAGACGGGCAGGGGCAAGGGCCACGGAGGGTCGGGTCGGGAGTCAGAGGCCAGAAGTCAGGGGTTGGGGCTCGGGAGACACGGGCTACGGTTTGGGAACCAGGATTCAGGGCTGAGCTTCTGGGGACAAAATTCAGTACCAAGGTTGGGACCAGCTTCAGGGTATGGGGCCCTCGGACTAGGGTTCGGGGGCCAGGATTTGGGAACCTTGGACAGGGATTAGGACTGGTGTTTAGGGACCTGGGTTCAGGGACTGGGCTCCGGTTCAACCTATGGAGTGTGAAGGCTGGGACTTGGAGACCAGGAGACCAGGATTCCAGGGCCCAGGGCCAGGGTTCAGGGCTGGGGTCCTGGGTCCAGGGCTCAAGTTTCAGTGTCTCGGTTCCAGGGTCCCAGGGCTCAGGACTCAGTGTCTGGGTCTCTGGGTCCCAGGGTCCCAGGGTCCCAGGGTCCCAGGCTTCAGGCCCGAGTCCGGGGTCCCGGGGCTCAGGGTCCGGGGTCCAGGGTGCCGCGTCCGGCGCCGCACTTACGTCGTCGAAGAGCGAGCCCACGTTGGCCGTAACCAGCAGCACCGCGGTGCCCGGGGCAGCTGCCTTCCCCGCCATCGCGGCCTGGGCCGGGGTGGCCGCTCTCCGGGGCCGACCGGCCGGGGTCTCCGCGGGCCGCGGCGTCAGCTGCGCCGGGGGGCGACCCCGGGGCGCATCGCGGGTTCGGCCGGTCGGGCAGGGCCTGGCCAGGGTCCGGCCGCGCTCGCTCTCGCTCTCCGCAGCCCCACGCCCGTAGCTCTCCGCCCGCGCTCACCGCGGCCCGCGCGCAGCCATTAGGATCGCGGCCGCCGGAGCTCCCGCAGCGCCGCCGCTGCCGATAGCTGAGAAGAGGCCCGCCCGGGCCGGGGGCGGGGCGAGCGCGGGGGTGGGGCGGGACCGCGAGGGGGCGGGGCAGGCTGCGGGGCGGGGCCTGCGGGAGGTGGGACGGGGACAGGAGAGGCAGGGCAGAGCCTGAGGGGGGCGGAACAGGGATATGAGGGGCGGGGAGGGGCGGGGACTTGAGGAGGGGAGGGGCATGTGGGCGGGGTGAGACTGCGGGGGCGGGGACTGCGGGGAGGGGAGGGTGTGGGAGGGGCGGGGTGTGGAATCGAGGCAGGGCTTGAGGGGCGGGGCCTGCGCGGGGCGCTCCTGCGCCGGCCAGGGCCGCTCGCAGCCACGCTCCTGTCAGTCAGCGGCCGCCCCGCCTCACCCCATGCCGCGACTGCGCACTGACTGCTCCCGCACCCCATGACGTCACGGCACTGCTTCGACGGCGCTTCTTAAAGGGACCGCGCGCTGCTCCGGGCTCAACCGGGCGCGAACCCCTTGCTCCCGGGCAGGGGTTTCGGTGGGAACACGTGGCTCTATGCGGACTGCGCCGGACCCGCAGAGAGGAGGGCGGCGAGGCCGGGCCGCCGGACCGGACGGCTGAAGGCAGCAGGCGCGCTGGGGTCGGTGGGGTCTTCCCAAACCACCCTCCGCGCCAGGCCGTCCGCGGAAATGAAACGGCCACTGGTGACGGGAGACGCGCGGACAGTGCAGTGAAAGATGACAAGTAGCCGCCAACACTAACGGTGGCACTAGGTTCTGTACACCCGGTCGATGCAGGTGGCGGTGACCGCGTGTCCAGGAAGGTTCTCAAGGCTCTGAAGGCGCATCTCGGCCGCGCGGCCGCCTTTCCACGGCGCCAGTTTGGACAGTGTCCACAGGGAGACGAGAGATGTGCGCGCTGCTCCCTTAGGGCAGGCGACACCACCGCCTGTCCGGGCCTGGGGCGCAGGCCCTGGGCTAAGGGCCCTGTAGGGAAGGCATCCCCTCCTGCCTACAGCGACCGCTCAGCCTGACAACTTGAACACATTTCACTTAAAACCACTGTCCCGTCCATGCAGCAGCTGTCGTCTGTGGACTGAATGTGTCCCCAGAATTCATAGATTGAAGCCCAACCCCCAGTGTTGCTGCCTGTGGGGACGGGGCCTCCTGGGGGCTAATTCAGGATAAATGGGGTCTTAAGAGTGGCGCCCTCTTCCAACAGTGTTGGCGTCTCTATAAGGAAAGACCCCAGAGCACCTGCTCTCCCTCACTCACAGCCTCCCACCCTGAACAGAGGACAGAGAAGAGGTCATGGGAACATACAGCAAGAAGGTGGCCGTCCACAAACCAGACCCAGAACCCTTTGGAACAGCATCCCCGATTCTAGCCTCCAGAACTGTAAGAAATAAACCTCTGTTGTTTAGGCTGCCCAGTCTGTTACGGCGGCATGAGCTGACTGACACAGCATCTCTTGTTTTCCCTTTTTACAAAAGCAGCACATGCCAAGGATGCCCTTAGCAGAAGCCAAATGCAAGGGCATCACTGATGCCTGGGACCTGTTTCCTAGGAAGTGGCATCGCCTCCTCCCCTCCCCTCCCCTCGGGCTGTTTTCTCACTCCCTCCCCAGCCCTCTGTGGCCCAGAAACACCACCGCCCACGTGCACACCGGCACACAGGTACACATGCGCTGGTGTGCGCGCGCGCGCGCGCACACACACACACACACACACACACACACACACACACACACTGAGACTGCGCCTAAATTAGAGACAATTAACTAGAGAAACTCCAGCCCCACGGCCCTAGCTCAGGTCTCAGGGGGTGTCCGTGCTGAGCACTGGACCTCCTGGCCTCTCTGCACATGTGCCCCCCTCGCTCCAAGATGGCACCCCTTCCCCTCTCTCTCCCAGCCGCCAGCGGGTCCTCCCTGCCCGGGGATGCCCTTACCCTTCACAGGGGAACATTTGCAGTCCAAGGCCCCCCAGCAGCTGGGCCTCCTCCGTCTGGCCACCCCCTCTGGGTGGTGCCATCTTCCACCATTTTCTTCCATGTCTCCACTCCCTTTGCTGCAAACCCACTCCTTAAAGTCAACCAGCCTTTGCCCTGGGACCCGTGGCCCCGTCCCCTGCAGCCCTCAGACCGCGCCTCTTTGTGCGCATAGCCCACTGGGGCCGTGCTCACCGTCATCGCTGTCTCCTGGTTCAGCCGTGTGCCCGGCCGCTGCACTGGGCAGAGCCACCCCAAACCCAGCGGGTGGCCACACACCCCTGATTTCGTGCTGCCTTGTGGGCCCGCGGCCATGTCAAGGCCATGGCAGCTGTGTTTGTCTCTGTGCCCCAGAGGTGACTTGACTGGCTTCTTCTGCTCAGGCTTCTCAAATGCCCCTTCCTCCATCAGACCCCCTGAGCGCCCCCAGTGCACCCCATGCATCCCCCTCACATCACCCATCTCACCATGGAAGCCAGGCTCTCCTTTCCCTCTGCCTGGTGACTGCCTCCCCTCCCCCGCCACCTGGGCACAGCCTGTCAAAGAGAAACACTCCGTGAATATGTATCACAGGAATCGATGACACACCGAAGCCATCACCATGCCCGGGGCCAGGGCTGCCCAACTTTCAGAGACATGGAACATTGACCACCTGTGTTAGAAGCCATGTTCCTAAAATCATTTTTGCTTGACTCCCTTCTTACCTTTGGAACACTGTTCCATGTCTGTTACCTTTGCAATCATAGTAAGAAGAAGGAAGAGGAGGAGAAAGAAGAAGTTCTGCAAAGGCTGCTTCCCTGGCTCAGGAGAGGCCTGCTCAGCTCCCAGTGTTCGAGGGCTGTGGAGGGTAGGTGGAGGCAGCCCGGGCTGCGGCATGGGTTCCTCAGGGGAGCCAGCCCACTGCGACCCGGCCCGCTAAGCCAGACACCCTCTGGGCTCCCAGGAGGGAGGCTGACCCAATTCTTTGATTAAACAGCAATATGCTGTAAGCTTTTTTTTTAAAAAGGACAGTATGTTAGCCACTAAGTGTATCACATGTTTACTTAGTTTAAGATAGTAACCAATTTATTTATGGATTCAGATTAGCCGATGGTTGAGAGGTTTACAGCCGGGATTCCTCCTCCACAGGCTTAAAAGTTATCCTCCCTCAGGGGCTTCCCTGGTGGCGCAGTGGCTGAGTCTGCCTGCCAATGCAGGGCACACGGGTTCGAGCCCTGGTCCGGGAAGATCCCACATGCTGCAGAGCAACTGAGCCCGTGAGCCACAACTGCTGAGCCTGTGCTCTAGAGCCCGCGAGCCACAACTACGAAGACCCAACACAGCCAAAACTAAATTAAATAAAATATATAAATTTATAAAAATTAAAAAAAAAGAGTTCTCCTTCTTCAGGTGGATAGACAGAAAGACGGATATATAGATAGATAGATGGCACTTGGTAGCTGCAAAGTGTGCTTCAATCATTTAATAATCAATCTTCAATGCTCCTGCAGGGTGGGTCAACCTTATTCTGTTGTATATAAAAACACTAGGTTAACTGACTCACTCAAGCTAATTTTCTGTAGGCAGACAGGCTGGCTGGACACACAGTGAAAGGAATCTAGGGCTCTGTCCTCTTTTTGAGGGGCTGGACTCGGTTGCTTTAGCCAGAGGTATTTTTTGCCATTAGTAAGGTAATGGGAATTTTATTCCCTGGCCTCAAATTCATCTGAGCAAGTGAGGTTTCTTTCCCTCTGAATTATCTGGATACTTTCCTCATTAATCAGCTTAGTAATTCTATCACTTCGCAGGCACCAGTTGTGTGTGAGGTGCTTTGCAGTGCTTATTTCTAGTCCTCACAGCAGTCTTAAGAGATATGTATCCCTGTTTCATAGATAAGAAAACCAAGCCTTTAAGATTAAAAAGCTGTCCAACTTCACGTGCCAATTGGTACGGGGCCAGGACTCCAGGCCCAGCTGGTCCCCAGCAGCATCATGCGGCCTTCACCTCCATCCAGCCAATTCATTCATGTATTCCTTCAGCTGACATTCATCGAGCACCTTCTGTGTGCTGTGTGCTATTCTGGACACCATGGCTAAGACGGCAAAGGTCCACAGGAAGCCCAAGGTTTCCGCAGGAGAGCAGGCGGGGGACGCGTGCGCAGGCACTCACTGAGGTGGTGCCCTGCCAGCTTACTGGACATTTCCTCATGGAAGCCAAACGCTCATCGTAGAATGTTTGAAACAAGAGAGTTGTACACAGAGTGTGTGTGACAAGGGGAAGCAGCCACTCAGGACTTCACGACACATCCCCAGCATCTCACCATCTCCGTAGCACTTCTGTCGAGGTTTGTTTACGCTCAGCCCCGT
Source organism: Mesoplodon densirostris (assembly GCF_025265405.1). Classification (NCBI taxonomy): domain Eukaryota; kingdom Metazoa; phylum Chordata; class Mammalia; order Artiodactyla; family Ziphiidae; genus Mesoplodon; species Mesoplodon densirostris. Next base: position 927,153 of record NC_082661.1, read on the forward strand.
CCCCTGTGCTCTGACCCTGCTGCACACTCTGCACCACTGAAAACTCTCCCTATATGTTATTAATGTGAAGTATTTACTTTGCGATTCACCTGACCAGTGACACCCTAGTGTTGTAAGTTGAGGTCGTTTCCAGTTTTGCGTGATTAGGTCAAGGAATTCAGAAAAGGTATTTGACAAAATTGAACATCCTTTTTAGGATAAAAACTCTCCACACACTAAAAATAAAGGGAGCTTTTCCTAAATCTGATAAAGTGCATCTGGGAAGAGTTCACAACTAACATCATTTTTAGTGCTGACAGACTGAACACTTGCTCCCTGAGTCTTGGAACAAGGCAGGAGTGCCCACTCTCATCCCTTCTATTCAACATGAACGAAAGAGCTGTCTGTACAATAAAATAAGAAATAGAAATAAAAGTCATACAGATTGGAAAGGAAGAAGTAAAACTGCCTTTGGTTTCAGGCAGCATGATCATCTACATAGGAAAGCCTAAGCAATCTACAAAAAATGTCACTGAATAAGTAAATTTAACTAGGTCATGGAATACAAGTTAATATTCAGAAATCAACTATATGGCTATATATCAGAAATGAACACTAGAAAAATAAAATTTTAAATCATTTCCATTTACAGTAACGTGAAAATTAAAATGTGTAGGAATAAATGTAACAAAAGATGTACAAGAAACCTACAAAACATGGAGGATTAAAATTAAAGAAGACCTAAGTAAATGGGGAGATACATCATGTTTGTAGGTTGAAAGATTCAGAGATACTAAAGTGTCAGTTCTTCTCAATTGATGAATAGATTTCATGCAACCCCAATCTAATCTCAGAAGGCTTTTTTTGTTTGATTTTTTTTTAGGAATTAACAAGTTGATTCTAAAATATATATGGAAATGTAAAATACATAGAATAGCCAGAAGAGTTTTGAAAAAGAACAAAGTTGGGGTACTTACACTGCTTGATTCAAGACTTACCATGAAGCTACAGAAATGAAGACAGTTCTGTTGGCATGAGGACAGACACGTAAATAACTGGCGCAGAACAGAGAACCCACATTTATGTGGTCATGGATTTAGACAAAGGTGCTAATTCGATGGGAAAAGAATAGTCTTTTCAGTGGATAGTGCTGGGATCAGTTGGACATCCATATGAGACAAAATAAACCTTGACGCACACGATACCAAAATTAACCTAAAACTGGATCACACACCCAAACACAAAAGCTAAAGTTATGACACTTCTAGGAACACATGAGGACATTTTTGAGACTGGGAGCAAGTGAGGATTTCTTAGAGAAGACACCAGAAGCACTGCTCATAAATGAAAAAGAAAAACATTGTACTTTATCGAAATTTTTAAACTGTGTTCTTTGAGAAACACCGTTAATAAGATGAAAAGAGCCATCCTTTTTACACTCCAACGTCCATCAAGAAAATGGCCAGAATAAGAATCCTGGAGTCCGCACACCATGGACTATTATTATTATTGTTCTTTTATTCTGTTATTCAGTAACAGAAACGACATAGGACAGGCTGAGGAACACCAGACACAAACGCACACAAAGGAGTGACAACATTTACATAACTTCTGAAAAAGGTAACTCTCTCTCCAGTGACAGAAAATGGATCAGTGGTTGCTGGGCCCCGGGTGGGGGAGGATTTTGTGCAAGGGGCACAGGAGGGAACTTTTTGGAGAGAAGGAAACATTCCTGATCTCAACTGTAGTGATATTACATGGTGTATACGTTTGTCAAAACTCACGGAAATGTCCAATGAACAAAGGTGCATTTTATTGTAAGAAAATCATACCTCAATAAGGTGAATCTAAAATGTTTGAAAAGGAAAATGAATTAATCATTACGATTATGTACATCTACAGTTTCTTATGCACAGTAACATAAACCCAAATCCTCTAAAATTGGGACGTTGTTTTTTAATTTGTTTATTTCTACCCGGTATTTACTTATTTCTAAAAGCAGGGATGTCTGGGGTATAATTATAATTAATTAGGAATATACCTCCTTGCTCATTACACGAGCTACTTGAATTCACCATTTGTTCATATCTTAGGAAAATTCAAGTCTAATAAGAAAAATTAGTAAAAACCAAATGTTTCATTTTCTTGTTATATGTATTTATGTTCTTTGTTCCTCAAACAGAAATATACTGTTAGTAATATCAAGAGTATTCTAATAGTATACTATGCATTGTTTATTTAGTAGGAAGTGTTTACTATGCTCTTAAATATAAAGTTAAAATGCATTAGTATAAAAGACAAGACTTTCTATTAATGCAAGGGTTCTTATATATCCTTGGGTGTCATCTCCTTTTTAAATTTTGATGTCATGCGTACTTCTTAAGTTTGATCCTGGGTATTTTCATCTCTTGTATTGTCATTAGGAATGTGACTGTCTTCAACCACATAGTCCAACTCGTGGGGTTTGTAAATAGAAACGCTACTAATCTAAACATATATTTTAAAATGTTAAAACTATTGCTTCTGGTTTTCTCTCTTTGATTATTTATTAGACATTCTCTTGGATTTTTCAGGCAGGGAAGCACATTAACTGATTTGAAATGATGGTGTTAATGCTATTTAAAGCTAAGTTAAGGTATCCCCAAGAATGGAAAAAGCTGACAGATAGTTTTTCAAACCACAAATAGATTTAATTAAACTGTTTATTTTTTGAAATGAGGCCAACGACATATTTGCTTTACAACTTGTCCTATCGAACATGTTAAATGCCCTGCCTTGAATAATAAACCATTTCCAGCAACTCTTTAAGAAGAACAGCCTTCCTGGCAGGTCCCGCTGGCCCGGGCAGGGCGGCGCTGGGGGCCGGGGTCTTCGAGCCTCGACCTCACCGCGCAGTTTCTTCTGCTGTCACCATGCTCGGCTCAGCAGCCACCGTCTGCCGGCGCTCGTAGGCCAGCAGGAGAAGTCGCCCGAAGCTCAGCAGCCAAACTGCAGAGGGTACAATTACCCACCTGCCCTGCAGCTGGCAGCCTCACCCTCCAACCTTGAAAATGAGTCCAGGGTCAATTCCTGGAACAGTCTTGTTAGTTAGAAGATTCATTCAAAACTAAAAGCCTGCTTAAAGCCGCAGATTCCGCCTTTTCCAGCCAGAGCCCAGGAAACAAACCAGACAGGAGCCCCTGAAATTTCGGGGAAACAGAGAACCACAGTCCCATCCCCCTCACGGCTCCAGGCCAGCCTCTCCGGGCTTTCTCAGGGTCTCGGTGCTTGACCCGCCAAGGGGATGGCGCTCCAGCAGTGCCCTGGGGAGGCCAAGGGGAGCGGGCCATGGGGGGAGGGGGGGTGCGGAGTGGGACGGTGGGCCACACCCAGAGAGGACACAGACTCTCCAGGGGCAGCTGGGGCTGCTTGGGTGGCGGCGTGGGGCTCTTCCCAGGGCTCAGAGACTGACCCTGGGGGGATAGGAGATTGGCTGTACTTCTAACCACACGCACGGTTTAGAGAAGGCCACGATCCTGGTCCCGGGCAAAGCGCTGTGTTTCTCTGGCCAGACTTTCCGACCCAGGCCCTCATTCAAGGCACAGAGCACAGATGATTCCCAGCTCCCCGAGGGTGCTTGGGGGAGAGGTAAACCTGACACCGTGGGCGCCCCCAGGGCCCCGCTCTCCTGCCGACCTGGGGAGGGGGGGACAGGGACCCAGCCCCTGGACACAGCTGCCCTCATCCTTCAGAGCCCACTGGCTCCTCCCGGCCAGCTCTGGGACGCTCCCCTCCCTTTCCTGGCTGATTCCTGAACAGCACGGCCTCTGGCTTCCGAGGGGGACAAGCCACGGCGGGACCGCCCCCTCCACTGTCTGGGCGCCCTCGGCCCACTCGTGGCCTTCACGCGTCCCCTCAAGGCCAGCAGGACTCGGGCTCTTCCAGGTCCCTTTCCTCGGGGGCCCCTCCCCTGTTCTGCTGGTGCCAGTGACTGGGCTTGTCCTTTCATGGGGGTGCAGGGTCCGGGGGGATTCACCTCCCCGGCTGGAGCTGCTTCAGCCAACTTCCCATGACACCGAAGAAGCCGTCTACAGAAGGAAAGAAGAGGCCGCCTGCAAGGACGCAGAGCAGAACCTACAGACAGGCAGGCCGACAGAGCCTGGGGCAGCTAGAGCCTCAGAGGCAGAGACCGACTGAGACCACGAGGCTGCTGACGCCCCGGGCAGCTCCAGCGCCTCAGCACCCAGGACGCGCCGTCCAGCCAGGTGCCCACCACGGTCAGCCTTGTCCACCCTTCTCAGGGGACCCCACCCCGGGCAGAGCTCTCAGCAGTGACCCTCAACACACTGGGACCTCTCGTGCAAATCGGGGGCACAGGGCCAAAGTCCCCAACCACTGGCCTGTGTGACAGCATGACGGTGAAGTTCCTTGTTGTGACCAAAACCAGGGACAGGAGGGGCAGGGCGGTGGCTGCCAAGCGAGGGGCCGTGCAATTGTTTTCGTCCAGAAGCAAAGGGCCGATGTTAATTAAGCAGGGCATGAAATATTCACAAGACCAGAAATAAAACCTTCATGAGGAGGGAATCAGCGTCGCAGGAGGAAACCTGCTCACGGGATGAGTGCTGTCTGTGCCAGCGCAGAGGAGTGTGTCCAGGGTGTCAGCTGTGTGGTTGGTGGCCTCTGCTCAGGCCCGGACCACCCTCACAGGTGCCCTGCGTGCGCACTGCTGGGCCGTGCACCTGCTCTAAACTAGGCCTTGGGTGTGTCACCCGTTTCCAGGCCCGGGGAGTCTCCTTGGCGTCCAGGGGCTACTTGTGACCAGCAGAGCTGGGGCGGGTGCTCACTGTTGCCCCACGGGGGCCAGCTTACCTGTTACCTGCACCTGCAGAACCCAGTGACCCGTATCCAGGCTGGCCAGGGAACTCTGCTGGGCTCCCCTCCGAACCCCAGACGCAGGAAGGTGAACCCTGGGGTTGGAGGGGGACACAGGGGCTCCCCGCGGGCAGCCTGACTCTCGCAGGTAGATGGGAAGACAGCCGCCCTCCCCTGAGAGAGGAGATGTGGCGGGCCCTCGGACATCCCCGCGGGAGGCGGTCCTGGCCGGCGGGTGTGTGCGGGGCCTCCAGGCGTCTCCCTCAGCCCCCGCGCGACCTCGGCAAGCCGCTGAGAAGCGCCCACGGCCGGCAGGTGAGGGGAGGGCCCAGCCAGCTTCTGGCCCAGGCGCCAGGCTGCCCATTGGGTGCGGTCCGGGCTCTGAGCTCAGCCGTGTGAGAGAAGCAGCCCCCGCACCCACTGCACGGCCTCGTGCCGCCTACTCCCTGCCAGCCCTCTGGTCCGAGTCAAAGAGAGAAAGTTTTTTTTGGTTTTTTTTTTTTGCGGTACGCAGGCCTCTCACTGTTGTGGCCCGTCCCGTTGCGGAGCACAGGCTCCGGACGCGCAGGCTCAGTGGCCATGGCTCACGGGCCCAGCCGCTCCGCGGCATGTGGGATCCTCCCAGACCGGGGCACGAACCTGTGTCCCCTGCATCGGCAGGCGGACTCTCAACCACTGCGCCACCAGGGAAGCCCAAAGAGAGCAAGCTGATGGAGCAAATGTATTCACCTGGCTTTCAGATAAAGGCCTTGCAGCCGCACGCATCACAGTGACAGGAGAAGCACTCCCCACGGGCTGCCCGCTGCCTGCACCGCTTTTCAACCGCGGAAAAGGCGAGCCCGAGCAGCCGCTCCAGGCTATTTTTAGCACAGACTTAGAAGTAAAAGCAGCTGTGAAGTGAACGGGTTTAGGAACATTTCCATCCCCTGGAGTGATGGAGCCGAGGACCTGGCCAGCGGGCCCAGAGGCCTGAGTCCTCTGCTGGCTGAGCTGTGCGTCCAGGCCTCCGCTGCCAGCCCCACTCCGTGTGTAGTGCATCCTGGACGCAGGCAGGCAGTCCGGTCTGGCAGGCCCTGCAAGCGCCGAGGGGCAGTGACTCACCCGGTGGGGGGCTGGACAGAGGCCAGGGCGGGTGTGCCCAGCGGGGCCCCACCACCACCTGGGACGGCGAGAAGAGAGCACAGCCCTGCCCGACCCTCCCAGAGCCGGCCAGCAGGGCCCATGTGGCTGGATCTTTCCCTAGGACCGCCCCTAGGGCTCAGGCCACGGTCCCCGATGGGGTCTGGGGACCCCTCCTGCATTCCTCTGCCGCCAGGTGCCTGCGCCCTTGGCTACCTCTCACTCTCTGTGCCCCCCACCCCACTGCTGCAGGGTCCCTGATGACCACGTACCGCCCAGCATGTATGGGGCTGGATGCCTAGACACAGATGGCAGGGCTTGGGATGGTACCTCCCCCAGTGGAGACCTTGGTGAGGCCGTGAAGCGGACCCCCGTTAGCCTGTGTGCACAGAGAGGTCGGTGCTGAGTGTCCTGTCTCTGGTTCTTACTCGGCTGTGCTCACAGCAGGGCTCTGAGCCGACGGGAGCCCACCGTGGGGGACCCTCGCACCCCCCAGAGCCGCTCACCCCCAGGCCGGGGTCTTCAGCCTCAGGCACCGGGCTTCCCCCGGTTTGGGGCCTGACTGCTGGTCTCTCACCTCCCCAAGGAGAGCAGCTATTGGCCTGAGTGCCCCCTGCCCTGCCCCGCCCCACCTTGAGCACCGCAGAGGCCTGGACGTCATCTGCTCCAGGGACCCGGGCCCTGTCCTGAGGCGGGACACCGGGTCCCTGCTCACTGGGTGGCCTCCTGGCCCAACACCTCCCGGGCTTTCCCACTTCCCTGCATCTCCTCTGTCTCAGCCTCTCATGCCCACCCCGACCCCAGGCCTCTGGACTCTGTCTGGCCCCCTGGAGGCCTAGAGGTGGGGGGAGGTTCCCACACTCTGGAAGGGGAAGGGGGGAGGGGGAGGAGAGGGAGGTGGGAGGAGGAAGGAGGCGGGGATGGCGATGGACGTGGAGGGAACCCAGCCCTCCTGGAGCTCTGGTCCGCAAGTGGAATTTCCAAAACGCAGCCGAGCCCTTGGAGCAGGAAGGCCGGTCTGTTCAAACCGTTAAGCAGGTGGGCGCCGCTCCTGCTCTCCAGGTCCGCTGTGCAAGGCCCCCCTGCCCCACGGTTTCAGGAGAAGCCCAGCGCCCTTCGTCCCTGCTCCTCCTGGTCGAGGCCCAGGCCCTGCGCTCAGCTGTCCTCAGGGCACGTCTGGCCGGTGAGGCAAGGCCGGGTGGACCCTGGGGCGGGACGCCTGGCAGCAGGTGGTAGCTGAGCAGCAGGCCGCGTGTGTGTCCCATGCAGCTGCTGGCTGTGCAGAGGTGCCGGGGCCGTGTCAGACGCCCCCTCAGCCGCCACCAGGGACCCCCAGCTCCCCGACAGCAGGTGGCTCTGTTTCCTCTCTGCAGCCTCCCTCTGCCCGGGCCGAGACCTTGATCTTGGCTGCATAAATGTCACACCCGTCCCCTTGTCAGTCTTCTCTTCACCTGAAAACAGATGTGTCCTTTCAAAGGGCGGCACTTACTTTGAGCAAAAAGGTAAATGTGGATTTTTAATTTCTCATCAAGGCTTGAGGGCAAGTGGGCATGACCCCGCCCTCCGGCCCCATCTCCTCCCCCATCTGCTCCACGCCGGACTCAGAACCCACCCAGCTCCCTCTCAGGAAATGTCCATCCCTCCTGAAACGTTTCCTCAGCATCTCACCTGTGCACAGCTTGATCCCCTGAGGGAGGGTGTGGGCAGGTTACTGTCCTGACCTGGGCTCCAGGCACTAAGGGCACTTTGGTGGCACAGGGCAGAGGCAGCCTGGGGTGCTGGTTTCCCTCGGTCCTGATGCTGGGGCAGGTCCGGCAGGGCAGCGTCTGTTTCAGGGTCACCTCATCCTGTGGCCCAGCAGGGGCTGTGCTGCCAGGCTCCACTCCCCAGGCCTCAGCTGCGGGGCACGGTGCTGAAAGCAGGACGCCTGGGAAGATGGGCCTGTCAGGGCACCAGCCAGAAATCAGGTGCAGAATTCCAGCTTTCCCCTCGACCTCGAGGAAGATTTGATGCTCTTGGTGATGTATGTGACGGCGAGTGGAAGGAAAGTGGGACGTTTGCAGGTGGCTGCCGCCAGCATGTGAAGGCTGCAGCCCACACCATGGGCAGCTCTGAGCCCCAGAACAAACTTGTTCTCGTCCCAACAGCTCAGATCTGCCGCCTCGCGACCCTCAGCGCGGCGTGGACGCTGACCTTCGCCCAGCAGAGCGGGACCCTGTGCGCCCAGGGGATCTCTGCTGGGGAGGGGGGCTGACTGTTTGATGCGGGGGCTCAACAGTCACCCCACACGCGCACTGCTCGCACTTACGGCCCGGCGTGAGGACATCAGGAGGCGAGCAGGCGAGGACCCGCTGGCAGCCTCTCTCAGGCCACAAATTACGTTTTCAGCAGGAAAAGCCTTGTCTTTGCCAGAAGGTGTGGGAGGCAAGTGTGGAAACGCTCTCTTCTCTTAGAATGTCAAAGGACCAGGAGGGGCGTCTGGAAGCGCCCGCTGTAGGGTCCGGGGTGAGCCCGCCACTGGGGGGCCGGCCTCGACCTCAGCCGCCAGCCATGTCGCCCTCGGGTGGCTGCTGTGCTTTGGGACAACTCGCGGGGGTGGCTGCGATGCTGTCTCTGGCTCCCTGGGAGCTGCCATCTCCCTGGGGGGCGCTGAACATCTGTGGCCTGAGTACCTTTTAGGCAGCCCGACCTAGCGGCTCTCCCTGTTCGCATTCCGTAAGTCACAGCCGCTGGTCCGGGGAGCTGCTGCTCCGGCGAGCCCCGCCAGCCACATGGACCTCACCCCCTTTCTGGAAACAGGTGGCCCTGCCCCAGGCTGTCGGCTCTTTCCTTCTCAGTCCAGAAGTCCACTCTGGCACACGAGCGCTTTCTTGCACCACCAAGTGGATGCAGCTTTAGCACCAGAGATGACCCACGTGGGCGGAATGGGGACGGGTCTGCTCTGGGGCCAGGCCAGAGTCCGACCTTCGAGTGGGCTCACCCCTGAAGGGTCTCTGGATTGGAGGTATGGAGGCTGAGCTTGGATCGGGGCTTTCTAAATCACCGAGGCCTCTGGTTCCAAAAGTGCTGGGTCAGATGGCGCGTGAGGGTGGGGTGAGGGGGGAAGGGGCCTGAGCCCTGGGGTGATCCTTTTGGCCCACAGGGGGCCAGCCTGCAGGAGGCGCAGTGAGCATGCCCTTGGGTCAGTCCCCTACAGGGTCTCAGAAGTTAACCAAAGAGTTTCTGAGGGAGGGGCTCAGAGCACAGCCCTCTCATCCGGGGTCTGCTCACAGAGCCACATCTGGGGGCCACTGTTCCTTCACTGGCCGAAATGGCCACCCTGAGGTCGATGGCCTCACGTGAATGGCTCGAGGTGCCCTGAGAGGTGCTGGCCTGGCAGCTGCTTTTCCAAGGAGACAAACTGCAGGTCTGGGCATTTCGGGGACCCTGCACCCTGATGTGGCCAAAGCCGCTGCAGGCTCCTCGGCTGTGATTTCTCTTTGAGGTCCTTGATCGTTTTGAACAAAGGTCACTTCCATCTGCAGGCTTCCTGGGGGCACTCTGACCTCTGAGAGGGTCCAGGAGCCCCCCCCACCCAGGGTGCACCATGGGAGCAGGGGAAGAAGGGGGTGTCCAGGGAGATTTCAGGTGGAGGAGCTGCAGCCCTGGGACCCAGGAAGGAGGGATCGGCTTGAGTGTCCAGGGTGGGGTGTCCAGCAGCCCGGCCTCCCCTGGCCAAGTCCCCAGCTCTTCCGGGCCCCCTAGAAGGGAGAGCCCCCCGGGAGGAGGGCTCTGTCCCAGCCTAATAATAACTCCCGCGCTGGCCCCAGCTGCCAGACTATTTTTAGAGTCCCTAACCCAGCCCCATGTGACTCAGCAAGGCCCTGTGCTGGGATGAGAAAGTCACACGATGGCCAATGGCTGGGATGCGCCAGGCGACCGAGCGTGGGCAGGCCGGGCCCAGGGCTCAGTCAGGCCAGGGCCAGTGGAACCTCCTGCCTTGGGCCTTGAGCTGTGGGTGCCTGGCAGCCCTCTGTCTGCCCCACCCACCCCTTTGCTCCCTCCCTGCGTTGCCAGCTCCTCCCCCAAGCGGAGCATGGAAAATCTGATGTCAGAATTCCAGCCTCAGCAAAGAATGTGGCCTGACCTTCACCTCCTGGGGAGCCGTGCTGAGCCCCAGGGGGGCTGGGCCTGGGTCTCCCCGCTCCCTGCAGGTGTCCGGGAGTCCTGGGGGCCACCCACCCTTCTCCCCTCCCTGGCCCCCAATGCGGCCCTGACCCAGCTGCCTCTGGCGGGCGGCCTCACTCTGGCACTGGCTTCCCGAGGTGCCTTCCCGAGTGTCCCCAGGCTGGTCCTGCCCCCAGCGGCCCAGTTCCTGTGAGCAGCCGGCTGCTGGGCCATTTATTACTGGAAGGGTTTCTGGAGCAGGTCACCAGAGCGCAGCAGAGCCGGGGAGCCGGACTCCCGCCCAGCTGTGTCACTCGACCACCTGGGCGGTGTGGAGGCCCCGATTCCGTCCCCTCCTGGGGGAAGCACGTGTGGGTTACGGGGAGGGCGGTGGACACACAGGCACGTGTGGGCACATGTGCTCACGTGCACACCTGTGCATGCTTACGTGTGTACAGGTGCGTACTTGTGGCGGGCGGGGAGCTTTGGTCCCTTTGGAGTAAACTGCCGTTTCTTCAGCATGCTCTGGTCCAGAGACGATGTCCGTCTCACCGCCACCTTCCCACCCAGCAGGAGGTTTGCGTGGGCCCAGCCTGTCTCTGTGTGGTCAGGCCTTCCGGCACCCCTGGACTGAGAGGGGAAGAGGAGGACCACTGGCAGCCAGGGGCAGCCCCAGGGCGGGGCAGCGGCTCTGTGGGGACACTGGGCTCCGAAGTGGGGAGGGGCACTGGGGCGACTCTGCCGTGGGTGGGGACTGAACCGATGGACCACCTGGAGCTGGGGGTGGGGGTGGACTTGGTGAGCCCACCCGAGACCCCAGAACCTTCCGGCTGGAAAGGGCAGTTCTTACAGGCCCTGACCCTGCACCTTCCCAGCAGTTCCTTGTAGTTTTGGCCGCCACGGCCTCGGCAAACACACGAAGCAGACGCCAGAGAAGGGACGGGGGCCTTGCCTCCCAGTCTGCCTGCGGTGTCTTCCCACCACCCCACAGGGTCCCGATGCTGTCCAGCTGCAGGGTGCACGCTGTCATGTGTTTCCCAGAATGAGGTCATTAAGAGAGACGGCTCTGCTGGTGTTGACCTTGGACTCACAGTCTTTGCCTTGTCTGTTGGTTGTTTTCTCTGCTTCAAGTATCAGGATGCTGTTATATTTAGGGAAGAAATTGCTTCCTAAAGATGGATAATGACAGTAAATTATACCTTGTTGACTCTGCATCTTTTTTTTTATTCCTGAGTCTGTCTTTCAGGGAGTGGGATGTGGATAAGGAGCCGTTTTCCAGAAGGAACGCGTTGTGTTGTTTTCATTAACTTCAAAGTCACTTGGAAAAGCGTCTTCCATTAAAAATATCTGGTTCCCTGCCCCGTCCCAGGCGTCCTCTTAAACTTCCCACTAAGATACCCTCGAAGACAAGGAAAAACACAAAACCCCACAACAGCTGGGGAAACCAGGGCTTATGCACTCCTCTGAGAATCTGGCAGACAGCCCGGGAAGTGCGGCTGGCAGCGCTCCCTCTGCCGGCACCCCGGGAGGCTGGATGGCCTCCCGCTCAGGACCCCCAGATGGTGCTCACTGGACACCCGTGTGGCCCCCTCGGCCATGGGGACCGCTTTCCGAGGCGGCTGTGCTGATTCCCGAGGCTCCCCCGAGTCTCTGTCCCTTCCGAACCCTGCCAGGCAGGCGGAGGTCTGAGGACCTCCTCTGGGTGCACGCGGACCCTGCTCGGAAGCCTCCCAAGGGGACTGTAGGCCAGGCGAGCAGGAGCCATGACCTCAGGGCCTGGGGCAAAGGTGACTGGAGGACCCAGGAACCCTGGACATGGGGCTGGCACTCCCAGGGGCTCTGTCCAGCTGTGGAACAGGGTGCGACCAGCCCCCAGGTGGACCAGGAGGAAGAAAACCAATCCCCACGTGCTGCTGGCTAACACGGGGTGGATCCCTGCACACACACACACACACACACACACACACAACAGAGTAGCACACACACAATACAACGCTCACACACCCCCGCACGCCGCCGACAGCACACACGTGCACACAGGTCACAGGGCTCACATCATAGTCCTGTTTAAGGGCAACAAAGTGTCATCATTCTGATGATTCAATCAGAAGAACAAATCTTTGGAGCTGAGGAACCTGCAGGAAGGCGGGGAGGCCATAAGGCCAAGGAGGAGCCATGGTTTCCGTGAGGCAAGAGGAGCCAGCAAGGCGAGGTGAGCCGAGATGGAAGTAACAGGACATGATGGGGATCAAGGTCCTGAAGCCCTGGGCTTGGATGATAGCATAGCAAGTGTAAAGAGCAAACACTTTGGACACCGAGGCCCGTTTACAGGCATCCACTTGTGCTGGGACATGATGATGTCCTTCTGCCCGCTTTGGACACATTAAGGAGATGTAGGATTTAAATAACAAGGTTGACCTCATTGTTTCCGTGTGTCGTATAAAGAATACATTTCTTTGCAAGCATGTGTTAGATCTTTCTAAAGTTTGTTCATATACTAGACCTCAATAATTCCAAAAAATGTTTTCGTAGAGACCACATGTTTTCACCACAATGAATTAACAAGACATGAATAACAACATGATAACGACCCTGAAGTAGCTTAAGCTTGTGGCACTGGGGCCAGGCCGCAGGTATGTTAACCCATCACTTCCCTGGACAAGGGACCCATGGTGCCCCCCACCACCAGGTGAAGGGACGGAGCGGTTCTGCCCAGACCAGGGCCCCCCAAGGGCCAATGGCCGCCAGCCCCGGAGCCTCTCCTCCGCGCTGGGCTGTGCCACCTCTCATGGCTTACATGGAGGGCCCAGCAGCTAGGAATTAAAGCAAATCCTCCAAAATAGCTTTTGGGTTAAAGAGACCAGCAAAGGCACAATCCCAGGGTGTGTAAGACATAGTGAAATTGAAAACACTACTTGTCGCAATTCTGGCATGTTGCCATTCTAAATGAGACTAAAGATCTAGAATTAACCAACTGCAGCAGTTAAAAACAAAATTGGGGAAAGAACAGATCATCCCAGAAGAAAACACTACGAAATTAGAAAAAAAATAAAAACTCATCAGTAACTCCAGCTGCTGGTCTATGGACAAAATAGCAACAAATGAGGAAATCCATGGCTATTAGAATCCAGAAAAAGAACTAAAATATAAGTAAGCAAAATTATAATAACAGCAGACATGGAATTAAAATATAAAAATCCAATGAAAATAATTTTATAAAAATATAAATTAGCAAAATGGCTTTAAGAAGCATGAGAAAGACTAGACACGCAAATAACAATAGAAGATTTTTGAAAAATGTTCTCAAGTTTTCCCGAGTAATCCTCTCAAACATTTAAAGAACAGGCAATTCCCAAGGTATAAAAACTTTTCTGATAAAAAGACTAGATAATTCCTAATTCAATTTATGATGCTAGCATAATCTTGATCAGGAAATTGAAACTGGTTCAAAAAAGAAAATTATAGACCACCCAGGTGCAAAAATCATAAACGGAACACTAGCAAATCAAATTCAAGAAGATATGAAAAGAACAACCTATGAAGTCCAAAGTAAGGTTTAGCCCAGGAATGCAAAGATAGTTTAATTTCAAGGAGCATATAAGCTCTACAACGGCCAAAGGTCAAAGAAGAAAACTCTTATCCTCTCAACAAATGCCAAAGAGCATTTGATAAACTTCTAAGTTCTTTCCCAGCATTCTTAACAAACTCTGAACAGAATAATACAGAATGTGGAACAACAGTTATCCTGGTCAATGCTTGCCTGCCAGACTTCTTCTCTCTCCTCTCCCCCCCATCCTGGGGTGGACATGTGACCCAGGTGTGTCAATCAAAACATCCTGTTCTCCTGGCCAGAAATGGGCAACTGACCCAGTGATAGCCAAAGGAAAATAACGAGACTTTTTTGGGGAATTTTGGAAGAAACACGCTCACCCTTCCCTTGAATTTTTCCCCAAGTGGACATATGGTCTAGAGCTGTTGCAGGCATGTTATGACAAAGAAGAGGGCTGAGCTGGAACATAGAAACACACTTAGAAGCTAGACTGGGATGCTTGATCAAGCCATGCCTGAATCTCAAAGCCATGTGAGTGAATAGATGCCCTTGAAGCTAATTTAGTTGGCTTTTCTGTCTTTTGCAGTTAAGAGTCTAGACTGATATGGGCTTCAGTCACAACAGACCTATCCCCTTTCACCACTATTAATTAATATTGTTCTGAGAATTCCAGCTATTTGTATTTCTACACGATGAAACCATCATTTTATTCTAGAAGGATCAGCAGCTCCCAGCTGACCTCCCCAGATCCCTAATCACGCCAAACCCTGGCTGACATCCCTCAAGTGTTCACTGTGTGCCCTGGGCCATGACAAGGGCCCTGGGACCGTCCCATTAATCCTACGAGGGGGAGGAGGCCGCATTCCCCTCCACCTGAGGCGTGCCCCGGGCTTAGGGACACAACTGGCTGGCCTGAGGTCACAGGTGGGTGCCACGTGGCCCAGCGAGGCTCTTGGTGGTTTCTGCCCGAGTGTCTCCGGCGCGAGAACACGTGTGTCCCCAGGTGGTGGGGGCAGGGACGATGGGACAGGGCCCCGCCCAGTCTCGGGGTCCCAGGTGAGGGTGTGGCCAAAAGGTCAGGGCTCAAGGTCTGGTGCAGCATTAGGTCACCTGAGCTGCTGGTCAGTGCCTCCTGAGAAGGAGCCATTTGGGCCGAACCTGGGCCGACTGGACCCAGGGCTGGGATGAGGATGGCTGTGAGGTCCCATGATAGATGGATGTCTGTGCTTGCTTGGGAGACGCCAACTTCCATCCAAGACCCAACCACGCAGCTTGCAGCAGCAGAGAACACTCACCACCTTGCCCCACCGGCTGAGGGGATCACTTCAACACAGACCCTCTGCCTGGAGCGGCCTGCAGGGCCAGCTCGTCGGAGACAAGACGCCCAGGTCCGGGCCCCCTCTCCGCAGCCGGAATCTCACTCCTGACCGTGCTGATTTGGACGCTGGAAGCCAGATGGGCTCTCCTTCCAAGGATGATGGGTCTTCCCTCCTGAGTCCTGGGTGGAGGCCCCATCCCACCCCAGCCGCAGGGTCTGACGCATTCCAGCCTGCACGCCTGACCTGCAGACACAGTGGGGCTCGGGCTGCCCTCGCGCCACCCTGGGGCGGCAGGGGGCTCCGCGGGCCGGCTCTGGCCCAGCAGAGGGAGCTGCCTCCTGCCCCTGCCCCCCTCTCTCCCTCCGTCCCTCCACCCTTCTGTCCGTCCCAAGAAGCTGCCACCTCATCCTGCCTCCGGGCCTTTGCCTTGCCGGTCCCTCCCCGGCCCAGCAGCAGCTGGCTTCCTGCCCCTCAACCTTCCCCTCATTGATGCAGTGAGCCCGGGGTCCAGCACGGCTCCCGGGTTTGCACTCAGAGGTGATCCTCCCTGCTCGATGGGGCCCGAGAGCAGGGCAGGGAGTCTGGGGGCTGCCCTCTCCCCTGTGCACACTCCTGGCTTCCTGGCCCTGAGGGTGAAGCACGTGGGGACCGGGACCCTCGGGAGTTCCACGAGGGAGGGTCAGCTGCACGTGGCTGAAAGCTGTCAGCTGCATCCCTGTTTGCCGAGAAGAGTCTGGAGCCCTGAAGGGCCCAGGGGTCGGGGACCCTGCTGAGCCCTGAGCGGCCAGGCCGTTTATCAGGGGCTGCAGCTGGCACATCGGACCGTCCACACCGCTGGAGCCCCACAGACTGTCCCACTGGTGCCCCAGAGAACAGGAGGGCAGGGCCGGTGGCTCTGTGGGCAGATGGAAGCAGCCAGGTTGACCGTCCTCAGGGTCAGGCGGGGCTGGGTGTGTGCCCTGCCCCCGGCCCCAGGACCTCCCCAGCCCGTTTGTCTGGGGGCAAACGCTCTTTCCCTGGCTGAACCGGCCAGCCCCCAGGGCCAGCGCAGCGGGTCCGGGCTCCACTGGGCTCTGCGTGGCTTGCCGTGGCCTCCAGCTGGCCAGCGCCCCTGGGAGAAACCAGGGGCTGCCCTGCCACGTCCCCACCACTGCTAGATTTTCTTCTCTCCGGGAGGTGCACTCAGCATCCCCCGAGGACACCCCAGGTGACCCCGTGTTCGCTCCCCGTCTCATTCCTCAGACTCAAAGAAGCGAACGAGGAAACTGCTTTGGTTTCGGGAACGTTTCTGTCTCCTGCTGACGCTTGTGTGGAGAAGTCGTTCTGTCTGGAACATGACCACTTCCTGTCCACCGGGAGGGCCCATCTGTCCGGATGCCCACCGTCCCCGTGTGTGCTGACTTGGGACATGGCTGACTCTTCTGTGTACTTTGGAGGGTTTCTGCCTGGTCTGCATAGTAAACTATAACCTCAAATTGGCCGGGACCGGCAGGTGGAGAGCCAGGCCAGCCGGCTCTGACCTCCGGGCCTGTGGTGAGCCTCCCTGGGACCACCTGGGGCTGGTGGGCAGGAAGCTGGGCCAGCCTCTGTGTCGTCAGCTCCTGGCAGGTGCATGAGATTGGCTCCCAGGGCGCTTGGCCCGGAAGTGGCTGCTGAGAATCCAGCTGCTAATAAGGCCTGAGACGTGGTCCCCTGCCAGACGGCCTGCGTGGTCCCCAGAGCCCCGCTCTCCAGTCCTCCCAGCCAGGCTCGGCCCCTGGATCTGTGAGGCTGCCTCCTGCTCGCGGGGCCCAGGTGCTCCTGGCACGGCCAGGGGTGTGCGCACCTGTGTTGGTTTGTCGGGGTGTCAGGCTTCTCAAGGACCAGGGCCTCTTCATAGAAATGCTGATGCTGGGGCCCGCCCCAGGGGGTCCGAGGTGCGACCTGGACTCGGGACATCTCGTCTGTGACAAAGACTGGGAACACGCTGACAGCTCACAAGGCGCTTTCACACGCTCCTGCTTGTGGAACCTCACGCCTTGCCGTCCACAGCCCAGGACTCTGGGCTCCAGGAGGCCAACCACTGGCTGACGTCGTGGGGAGCGAGAAGCTGGTGCCCCCCCACCACAGCCCCCTCGCTGCAGCCCCTCTGCTCTTCCTCAAGTCACTTCAAATCCCAATTGGCCAACTCAGATCACCCGGGGTCATCGGGAAAGGACGCAGAGACTGAAATTCACTGAGACTGAAGGTCCAGCCACGTGCTGCACTGGGGCAGGTCCCGCGCCTCCGTTTCAAGGCGTCCTGACGGAGGGGCGGCTGACCTGGAGTGAGGCAGAGGCTGGAAGGTCCACAGGTCCAGGTCCAAGTTCTCCAGGAGACGCAGGGGCTGCACCGTCCATGATGTGTGGGCCTCAGGCTGCTTTGGGGAGGTGCGTGGGTGCAGGGAGAGGAGTGTGGCCCCAGCAGGGACGCTCGGCGGAGGTGTGGCGGACAGGGATTTGGGGGTGGTGGGAACGTGCCCTCATGCCCGCCCTCGGCGGAGAGGGAGGCCCAAGTCATGGGCTTCACACCCCTCTTGATGCCATATCACAGCCTGCGTGGCCGTGGTGGCCTTGAGTGCCTCCCTGGGTGCACAGAGCAGGGCCCCTGCAGCCCCCCCAGAGCCACCTGCCTGACCAGAGGAAGCAGAAGCCAGAGGCAGCCCAGACCCCAGGGCTCCCTTTCTGGAGTTTTCCTCAGAGCCCTCGCTTCTCTGCCTAGCGTCCGGCGGCCTCCTCTGGGACGATTTATAATCTTCTTGCCAAATTGAAATGTGAGCCACCTACTTACACTCAGGATGCTCCGCCCCAGGACACGCTGCCTGTTCTGTGCAAGGACGGCCCCCGGCCCACAGGCCTGGCTCTGCATCCGGAAGGGCCAGCGGCTCTGCGGCCTCCGGATCCCAGTTCACGCCCAGAGGCTGGCCAAGTGTCTGCTGTGACAGATCCTCTTTGGGTATGACCCGTGGGGGGACCCAGGACACCGAGCCTTGGGCTGACATGAAGGCTGGTGCAGGGCCCTCCATCCTGCCCTGTCCCATCCTGTCCTGCCCTGCTGACAGGGAAGGCCCTGGGAGAGCCTCAGGGCCAGGCAGCCTTTGGAAAGAGACCCCGGCGCTCAGCTAGGGTGCGAGGGGGCTCCATCCCCGCCTTAAGCCCCTGTCTCTCCTGCTCCTTTTATGGACACAGGCCCCTCTGAGGTCTGGTGGGGGCCAACCCCCCCAGGTATGAGCTCACAGGTGAGGACGGGCCCCTCCTGGCTCAGCTCCGGGGATGACCATCGCGGGGCTGAGCCCCCCTGGGAGGCAGTGGCGGTCGTCTCCGGACACTTCTCAGGGCACTACAGGGCTGCATGGGCCCAGCCGGTTTCAGGAGGAAACAACAGGGAGTGCTGGGGGGCGGACGGGTGTGAACGGGGGCCTCTCCCTGTAGGCCCCCGGCTCCACCTGCCACGTTCACCAGCCTGAACACAACAGCTCACCTTGCGTTTGGTGATTCAGAGACTGTCTATCAAGAACTAGCTCCCACAGTCTCCAAAAGCCAAGGATATTCCCAGAAGGGGTATAGCCCCTGAGCCCCGCCTCACCATCCGTCAGGAGGGACCGGCTGCCCAGGCAGTGGGCTGTGCATCTCTGCATCCGGCCCGCAGGGCAGATCCCGGGACCCCTGCTCTGAGGGAGGGAAGCAGCCCGGGCAGAGGGTCCCGTGGGCAGTGAGCCTCGGCAGACCCCACGGGGAGCTCTGGGCCACCAGGGCCCATTGGGGTCGCCGAGTCTTAGTCAGGCCCCAGACCCTGCGTCCTGCACTGACCGGTCCCTGGATACAGGCAGCACACCTCTCCGGAAATGTCCACTGGGCGGGTGGCAGTTCCTGGGGCTGCAGTTCGGGCTGGGGGTCAGCCGCTGCGGGCTCTGGCACCCAGCCCATGGCACCCTTTGGCCTGAGCAGCTCCTGGGGCTTGGCGCGGCTGGCACATGGGACGCACCTTCTGTCCCCAGACCTGGGCTGGGCTGGGCCCTTCCCGGGGGAGGGTGTGCAGGGCCAGCTGAGTGCTCAGGACCCTCGAGTGGCCCTGGACCAGGGAAGGGAGGCCAAGGAACGAAGGGATGGTCTCCAAGGCCACAGCAAGGACTGCCGGGGGCTGGTGAGCTCTTGCAGGAGCCCACATGGAGGGCCGGGGGTCCAGGCAGACTGTATCCCAACAGTCTGGATACAGGGGATCCAGACAGCCCCCCTGTATCCAAAGTGCTGCTGTGGGACAGGTTGCTTTCTGGAAACTTCCAGAAAAAGTGACACTCCTGCCAGAAAAATCGGAAGCCTCAGAATTCTTATCGATTAAAGCATTGAAGGGCGGGGCTTCCCTGGTGGCACAGTGGTTGAGAGTCCGCCTGCCGATGCAGGGGACGCGGGTTCGTGCCCCAGTCCGGGAAAATCCCACATGCCGCGGAGCGGCTGGGCCCGTGAGCCATGGCCACTGAGCCTGCACGTCCGGAGCCTGTGCTCCGCAACGGGAGAGGCCACGACAGTGAGAGGCCCGCGTACCGCAAAAAAAAAAAAAAAACCAACACTGAAGGATGACCCCCGGCCACCCTTGGCCCGCACCCCCCTCTGCAGGTTGCATGTGGGCGCCGCGAACAAGCTCACTCGCTCGGACTGAGTCATAAAAAACGTTAACTGGCAGATCCTTAACAATGGCCCTTTCCAATCATCATCACAAGGGATAAATCTAAAAAAAGATTTCCTTTGCCTTTGACTCATCTTGGCCTAAATATCGTGGGAAATTTCCATGACTCCTTATGTCCGACATACCAAGTGTCCAAAGTCTCACACCCCGCCGTGTAGCAGAGACGGCCACCTTCCCCAGGCGAGTCCAGGGCGGTGAGGCCCGGCGTCTGTGGCAGGTCCCTCGGGGGAAGGTCAGGCTGGTGAGGACTCCAGGGTGTGCGGACAACCTCCCCACGCACCGGCACCCAGACTGGGTCCTGGCCTGGGGTCCCGCCCTCGCCCGTGCCTGCCCTTAGAAACGTCTGCTGAGAAAATTCTTTTTGTTGGCACACTACCTTTAAAAAAGGAAAAAAAAAAAAAAGAAAACCAGCTTTCTTGGGATATAACTCACATCCCACATACTTCACCTCTCTGAAGCATACAATTCAATGACTTTTGTGTTGTTCACAGATAGTCATCTCCACGATCCTTTTTAGAACATTTTCGTTACCCAAAAAAGAAATCCGTATCCTTAGTAATCACCCCGCCCTAAGCAACCACTGATCTGCTTTCTGTCCCTCCGTGTCCCCTGCTCTGGACGTCTCCTGGGACAGCGGGAGACATTCTGTGACTTCATCTCTGACCACGGCCAGCTCCCTGCACCCAGAGGACGGACACTGGGTGAGTCCTTGTCTGAGTTCCAAGAACTCAAACCCCGTGAGCTCCGGGGTTCAGGCATGGGTCCCACTCTGGCCCCGGTGTGTGTGGGGTCAGACGTGGCCCGGGGTGGAGTCTTGGTCCTGAGGAGGCAGGGGGCCAGGGGGTACACGGCCAGGCCTGCCGGGCGCATCCGGGCAGCTTCTCCAGTCCTGCGGAGGGACCGAGTCTCCCTCGTGTGAGGGTCTGGGGTGGCTTCAGCCATCTAGCGACCAGAGTGCTGAGGGTGACCGTGTGGAAAGCAGAGCTGACCCAGGGCCTGGACCCATTGCTCAGGTCACTCTGTGCACCGGGCTGCCCCACCCCCATTCCAGCCCAGCGGGGCAACTCAGTGTCCTTACCCCGAGTCGCCAGCCTGCAGTCATCTGTCCTGGGGGAGACAGGCCCCAGATGGGGTGTGGCCTCGGGCAGGGCTGCAGGACCTAGCGTCTTCGTCCCAGCCTCAGATCTGCTCAGCTTCCCTGGGCTCTGGGGCTTAGGTCCTCCCAGATGCCCTGAGAAACCAGACCAGACTGACAGGACCAGCTCCAGATATGCCCTCCCACCCTCTCTGCAGGGCGTGTGCCCGCTACAGACCGTCCCCAGTGCAGGGCGTGTCCCCGCTGCGGGCCCATCGTGGTGCAACTCCAGGAGGGACAGGCGGGGGGCCTGGCTGCTGGTGCCGAGCTCGCAGGGCTCGTGGCTGCCACTCAAGCCTCTGGCGGTGGCGGGGTCCCTGTGCTGGGGCTTTGGCACAGTGGCTTCTCTGGGCCCATGTGGCACTCTCGCGCAGCTGCGGCTGAATTGGGGCTTCGCTGCTTTTTCTATTTGGTTCAAAGCAGAGGATGTTTCTGGGCTGAACCACCTTTGGCCCAGCTGGAGGTGTTCATTTTATGTCTGAAGCTCATCTCAGCGTCCCTGTTCTTTTCTGTGAACTTTCCCCAGAATTCCTATGAAGAAGGTTTAAAACCGTGACCCAGGGCCTCCCTGGTGGCGCAGTGGTTGAGAGTCCGCCTGCCGATGCAGGGGATACGGGTTCGTGCCCCGGTCTGGGAGGATCCCACATGCCGCGGAGCGGCTGGGCCCGTGAGCCATGGCCGCTGGGCCTGCGCGTCCGGAGCCTGTGCTCCGCAACGGGAGAGGCCACAACAGTGAGAGGCCCGCGTACCGCAAAAAAAAAAAAAACCGTGACCCAGTTCCCGCCGAGAGGGGAGCAGGCACCCCTGGCCCGGCGCCCTGTCCACTCCGGTGTTTCTGAACCTCGTGGCCACCACGCGGCTCTCACTGCAGGGACCTGGGAAACGTAGTCCCAGTGCGGTTCTCGTGCGGTTTCCAGCCTGACTACTTTGGTTCCGGGGACGTTTTCAGGGCTTTGCTCCTGGAACAGCCATGTGGCGTGAACTCACACGCCGGGGTGTTTAGGAGAGACTGAGTGGCAAAGGTGCCGGCCTCCCAGTCACCTCCGCTCAAGTGTCCGAGCTGCTGGCCCTCCACGGGCCCCTGGATGGGAGGCCCTGGGCGGAAGCGAGTGACGCAGCCCCTGCTGTCCCACCCCTACCGCCCGCCTGCGCAGTGCGTGGTTCGGGCGATGAGGAGGGGCCGGAATGGGGGGCAGGCGGGGCAGATGCGCTTCTGCCCCCAGGGGCTTGCCCTCCAGAGCGCAGAGACAGGAACGCGGTGAGGAGTCGCAGAGGCAACAAAGGTGAGACAGTGAGAGTGCTGGATGCTCGGGAGGGGATGTGACCTGGATGGGGGTCTGCGTGGCCCTTCTGAAGAAGCAACACTTGAGGGGTGACCTGAAAGGTGACACGTCTACGTGGCCTGGGCCGGTCCCCCTCCCTGGGTCTCCAGGCCCATGAATCCCCACGAGTGGGGTCTCTTAGCACCTCCCTTTGAGATCGAATCGGCACCTTATTCACGTTGCCCTGGAACCTCATCAGCAGGCCGTCACCTGCGCGGGTGTTCACTAGACTCATACGAGGTGCCAGGCGTGGGGCTCAGAGGGCGTGTGTGTGCGTGTCTGTGTAACCGCGTGTGCCTGCACCTCGAGTTAAGCAGGCCCATGTCACTTGGACGAAGTGTACACTTTGGTCCCAGCTGGATGGCAAATTTGAACATCCACTTGTGATTCTGTGTGAGTGTCTAACGACCAGGGTCCTGGAACCTTCTAGTAGACTAACCTCCAGGTGGCCCTGACCAGTCCCAGGCTGTGGGGCTGGGCCAGGTGTGCAGCCCGAGAGTGACCCCTCTGTCAGCCCCAAACGAGGGCTCCAGACTCCCACCTGCCACGTCTCCATTTGGGGTGGGCATCCTCAGGGGACAGTGAGACATCCTCTGTCCCTAGGGAGGCGAGCTCCCCCAAGGAGGAGCTGTGATACTCATGAGGCTCCCAGGGGAGAAGGCAGGCGGCCCTGGGTGCCCCGGAGGCTGAGGTGGCCCCACCAGGTCCACAAGGTGGCCTACAGCAAGTCGCATCCTGAGACCTGGTGTGACCTGTGCCCGATAGCACCACCAGCACCGTTGGAGAGGAGGGTCTGGTGCTGTCGGGACCTGGGGCTCAGAGAGGTCAAGAATCTGCCCAAAGTCACCCAGCTGGTGAGTATGAGAGCTGGACCCTGACCCAAGTTGGCCCATCTTCGACGTTCGTGCTTTCTCAGCAACCCCGCAGGCTGCCTCAGTTCAGGGGTGAATGGTGGTGGTGGCCAAATTAGAGGTGGAGGAAGGACGTCTGGTCCACTTTGGGGAGGGTGCAAGGTGGACTGGAGGGCGGGGGAGGGACTTGCTTGGAGGGTGTGTCTTGCCTCCCTCCTGGCAGTGGGGGCCTGGCCCCCCTGGCCTCGCCGACCCTGCTGCCCTCCCCCTAGCCCACCGGGATTGGCCAGGGAGAGGCACCTGCTACAGACTGGGTCTGTCAGCTCTTCTGGAGGGAGAGCTCAGCGGGGCCGGGAGACCAGGGTCTCCCTCCTTCCCTGGGGGCTCAGGGGACCTGGGCCAGTGTCGGCTGGAGCTGCTCGTGTTCACGTTCCCTGGATTCACGGAGGAGGCTCCCTACGAGGGAGACACAAGGCCACGGGCAGAGTGAAGGAAAGCCGAGGGTGGGGTGTCCCGAGGACAGCACCTGAGCCAGGTGACCCAGCGTGCCCACAGCCATCCTTCTGGAACGAGCTTCTCGTGGATACAGGATGGCCCCTTCCCCTGTGGCTTGAAGTTTGGGTTTGGATCCAAGAAAGTCCCTGCAGCTCCGAGGCTAATCCATGAC
Source organism: Mesoplodon densirostris (assembly GCF_025265405.1). Lineage (NCBI taxonomy): Eukaryota > Metazoa > Chordata > Mammalia > Artiodactyla > Ziphiidae > Mesoplodon > Mesoplodon densirostris. The sequence continues at coordinate 950,793 of NC_082661.1, forward strand.
TCAACACTGAGATCTCGTCAGGAGTGGGGGTGGCCGTGAAGACACACGGCTCAGACCTACACTTCCGGGAGCATCACTGATGGCCCAGGTGCTGTGACTCTGGGTCCACCTCTTCGTTCACCCAAGGCCACTCTTCCCACGGACCGTTCCCAACCAGTAACAAGCAGGACACAGGAGGTGGGGAAACCCTCCCGTGGGGACTTGGGCTGGAGGGTTCCCCACTGGCCTGGCTGTGCCTGTCTTGGAATTGTGCTTCCTCTGATGGTTAATTGTATGTGTCAACTTGAGCAGGCTCAGGGGTTCCCAGGTATTGGTCTAATTTATGCTGGTGTCACTGTGAGGGTGTTTTTGGATGAGTTTAACATTTTTTGAGAAAAGCAGATTGTACTCCCTCTTGTGAGTGGGCCTCTTCCAATCACTTGAAGTTCCAAATGGAACAAAAAGGATGACCCTCCCACAGGGAAGGGAGAATTCTTTCTGCTCAACTGGCTTTGAACTGGGGTGTCTGATCTTCCTGGGTCTCGAGCCTGTTGGCCTTCAGATGAGAACCACACCATCGGCTCTCCTGGTCCTCAGGCCTTCGGACATGGACGGGAACAAAGTATCAGTGCTCCTGGGTCTCCAGCCTGCTGACTCTCCCGTAAATCTTGGGACTTGCTCACCTCTATAACCGTGTGAAACAGCTCCTTATAACAAATCTCTCTCTCTGTCTTTATATGTACATCTATCTGCATATATGTACACACACGCACGCACACACACACAAAACCTCTTGGTTCTGTTTCTCTGCAGAACCCTGACTAATACCCTTCCCAGACTGCTTCATTTCCCTCTCCCACCTGTGTCAGACCTGCTCTGTGGGCTGACCTTTCTCCCGGTTTTATCCAGCTTTCTTTCCTTCATCCTTCACGGTATTTCCCTCAAAGAAACCTCCTTCATGTCTAATTCCATCTTGGCATCTGCTTTACAAGGAACAGAGCTAACACAGAGGGTAAATGATGAAGCAGATGAAACAACTGTCTCCCACCTGAGGGCCCAAGCAGGAGGAAGGAATCTGAAAGGGCCCCAGGCGCTGAAGGGACGTGGGAAGCATGGAGGTGGTGGCGGCCCAGCGTTGGACTCTCTCCAAATTCCCACCAGAGACAGGCAGAGCCATTAGAAAGCACAACCGACGGACACACATGCAACAAAATTAGGGGGAAACGATTCCTGTGAGCCTGAAAATACCAGCCCAGGAGGAAGGGTAGGACAGAGCATGCTGGGAGTTATTCCCAATCCCGTGACGGCCCCTCACTGAGCTCAGAGGACACCACTTGCCCCTGTTCCCTCCAGGCCCAGGGGTGGGAACATCATCCCTATTTCTGGCACCTGGGAGCCCCCATCTTTGGTCCTTCCCTCATCCCTGCCACAAAATACCAGCCACGAGAATGCAGGCATCATGTAAGCACACAGAGAGGGAAGCAATGCAGCACCTGACAAACCTGTGAGCAGGAGAACCCCAAAGAGCCCACAGGTCCACCCTGGAGAACACAGAGCCCCTGGGGAAGGGTAGCTGGAGGTGAGAGGAGGTTTGCCAGCTCCAGTAGCAGGTGTGGGCAGGATGTTGGGACAAGACAGTCAGGAGCTGCCATGGCCCGGCCGCTGTCACCCTCAGAACCGCCAGGGCTCCCTTCCAGGACAGGGCCGCACACCGAGGGGACCTCTGGGGGTGAAAACAACATTGAGCAACATAGGGACCACGGAGACGAAGGACAAGAAGTTCCAGGTGCGAGCGGGGAAAGAGGACCCCTGTCTGCACGCTACACAGAGGCAAGAGCAGAGAGCTCCGAGAAGTGTAAAAAGTTTAAAACCCACTGTTTTCTGAGCCCATGCAAATCAACTTAACATACAAGCGAACACCAAAAATTATCAAGGCAATATCCAATATAATGCTATTTTGAGAAGAAATTAAATAAGGAGCACAATGACATTCCTACAGAAAATGAAAGGATACTAGAAAGATGTGTCCACGGTACAGATAACATTGAAAACTTCTATTTCAGACAAGTTAAAAGATGTTAAGCAAATTATACATACACGACATGAAAGAATAACATAAATCAGAATTAGAAAAAGTCAGAAGTGAGGTGTCAGAACTCAGGACAGAATTAGAAATAAAAGTAAAGAATTCATGTCAGGAGTGAAGACTAAATGAAAAGGAACATGAGCGTGAATTAGCACAGATAATACCTTAAGACGAGTAGAAGGTGAAGAGAGGGGAAAATAAAATGAAAAAGAACAAAAGAAAGGGGTTAAAACTATTGGGAAGAATCAGACAAAGATTGAAGATGGGCAAAGAAGATCAGTAGGAGTTCCTGAAGAAGAAAACCGAAACAAAGGAGCAGAATAAGCATTTACATTCAAAACTTTTTTCCTGGAATAAAAAGAGCACACCATGCACCTGAGAATATTGCCCCAAATGCCAAAGCCAAGACATGGTCCAGTAAAGCAACTGGAGCTTAAAGAAAAAGACAGGTCCCTCAGCCATCTATTCCAAAAGAGCCAGTGACTTATAAGGGAAAGACAATCAGGTTATCATCAGACTTTCTGTAAAAAACAATATTTCTTGCCAGGAGAAAATTAGGTAACGTACTTAAGATACTCAAAGGAAGAAAATGTGAGACAAGGGTTTTCATACCCAGCAAAACTGACTTTCAAGTGTTCAACTCTACAAGGAAACTGTTATCAACATAGGAGAACTCAGGAACTACTTCCCCATGAGCCCTTACCAAGCTCCAGGAGATCAAAATAACGAGAACAGTACTGGTGATATAAGGACCAGTGGTGGACATTACAGATATCATTACGTGAAACTAAGATTAAGAGGGCGTGAAGCAGGAGAGGGCTCAGTATTTATTACTGGTGAGGTCACACAGTTAGAAAACAGGGAGCAGCACAGCAAACATTTATAACAACTCTCCTCCGTAATTATAAGGTGACTGTGGTATTCGTTTTGCTATTGGGATACCGTTGTATGTACAACTTGGAATAAAGTCAGTCAGTAACTGTGGGATGTTTCAATGCTGTTGAATGTATCATCTCCCGTTTCCTTGAGAACAAAGATCTTCAGTGTGGAGGGAAGGAAGTCCAGACCTAATACAGAACTGAAGCAACAAAAAATAAACAAAAACCCCAGCCTTGTGGTCCTGAGATTGGCATCTGAAGAGGTTTAGAAACAGTGATCAGCGTGGTAACAAGGAAGCCAGGGGTTCTTGGAGAAACGGCTGATTCCCAAGGTGGGAGAGGAAATACAAAGGAGGGCCTGGGACGTCTAGTCACAGCAGAGTGAGGATGCTGCTGAGCCCACGAGCATAATGTCAGAAGGACCCAGGGGTCACCTGACTGGACTCCCGCTGACCAAAGATGGATCAACGTGACACTCAAAAGATGTAATCGTTGCAATTGACACACCCCATCAGATGCATTAGCTGACATTGTTTACATAGAACCGAGCGATCTGTAACCTGGTTGGTCATCTGGGGAGGATGACATGAACCAAGTCATTATCTTGAGAGCTGGTAGATAAAGGGAAAGTATCGAGCATTTCTCCTGCCTTTTCTCTGTGAACTGGACCACGAGGCAACCGAATGGTAGAGGAGGGGAAGTGACTTTTTATAAAAGTGTGTAGCCTCAGGACTGAAGGGCAAAGACAGAATCCAAACGTCACCCTTTTGCACCCCCCGTGGGTGAGTGGATCTGGGCGTCAGGCCCCACGGCTGTTCACGTCAGGGAAAGGGCGACAGCAGACCTACACGCCTCTAGAGGGACGGTCACCCCCCTCGAGATGTGCCAGAGGGACCGGACCTGCGTCTGATGGAGCCCCTGGATGGGCAGGACTGAACTACGGCATAGGCACACTTGGGGCCAAAGCTCCAGAGAAACGCGGGACAGTTGACTGTCAATGTCGGGGAAACCAGTGGTTACTCTGGGGGCTGGGGTTCTGTGTTGGGGGCAGGGCACTTACAGGGGCTTTGGGGGTGGCTGGCCAAGTTCTACTTTGGCTAGGGCGATGGTTATAAGGATGCTCAGTTTATTCTCACTCAACTTCGTGTCTTCATGGTGTGGTTTTCTGTATCTGAGCTTTATTTTACCTCAAAAAGGTGGACAGAGTAGATGCCGAGTGGGTAGGCATCCCCCCTCTGCGCCCAGGCTTCTCCCTGGTGCAGGTCCAGCCCCCAGACCAGGGCAGGTTTCCTGGGGTGCGAAAGCCTCAGTCTCCGCAGAGACGCCAAGCACCCACCTGCTCACAGATTGACACGCTTGTGTGGGAGACTCCTGACGACTGCAGGGGGAGATCAGAGGCTCGATCATTGTCAAGAACATCAAGTCGCCCTGCAGAGAAGCAGCGCCAAGCCTGCCCACAGCCAGTCCAGGCCCGGGAGAAGTTTCAGCTGATGGGCCTGGACCAGATGGAGCCACAGGCTCGGCAGGTGCTGGGCGGGGGAGGTGGGGGGGTGACCAAGGGGAAGCGACCGTCACAGCCCAGAGCGATGGGATCACCAGCGCCACACCAGTGGGATGGACACGGGGAGGGGGACCCGTGACAGGAGGAGCAGGCTCTGCGGCCCCCCTCACCTCACGAGGGCGGTCTGGGTGGATGGTCAGCCCTAGCTGAATGAGGGACTTACGGGACTATGGAAAACGAGTGTAAAACAGGAGCATCATTCTGAAGACGTGGAAGAACCACCACCTCTGAGGTGATCTTTTGGAGGAAGAAGAAAACGCTGACATTCACCGTAGGATGGGAGAGGCCCTGCCCCACGCAAAGTGGGAGTGCATTCCAGACATGACAAGAGGGGCTGGGGCTCGCCTCAGGGGATGAAGACCCGCAGGCAGCAGAATCGGGTCAGGAGGCTTCGTGGGAAAAGCCCTTGGTGCACAGGCAGAGAGAAACACAGAGGGCCAGCGGGGCAGTGGCCGGAGAGTCCGGGGACCAGCAGACTCATCGGGAAGATGCTGCGAGTGAATAACAGGAGCCTCAGCAGGCCTTTCAAGGGGCGGCAGTCGGTTCAGGGTCAGGACCAGGACAAACTGCACGGCGTCCGCAGCGCAACAGGGGCCGGCGGCCCAGGGCCTCTGCCGGCAGGACGGCCACCTGTCAAGTCCCCTCGAGGAGACGCTGGGCAGCACTGCTGGAACAGGACCCCAGACCCAGTTTGCCTCAAAATGCTGCAAATACCGAGCCACTGCCCGTCAGATATGCAAACACAGCTATTACATTATCCCCAAGGTAGAAAGTAATAATAACGTTTATTACTGATAAAACCAAAGGCATTTATTACATATTCGTATACAAAGGACGGTGATAATGATTATGACAAGGTACGTAACACTGTCGAGCGTCCTTGAAGATGCGCTTTGGCCAAATGAGAAATGAAGCAGCGTGAACCCCATGCCCCCTGATGAGGGTCTGTAGCCGTGTGTCTGGTGCAGACTCTGCAGCCAGAACAAGGCCGCCGGGTGCCCGGCTGCTGGCCCCTAGCCTGGGCCCAGCTCTGGGAGGTGCGTTTCTGCATATCTTCACCCCCGTCCCCACCCCTGGAGTTCAGACCTCTCCCTGCCTGTTGGACAAACCACGTGGCTCAGTGCCAGCCCCCACCTCATCCCAGCAACAGTGGAACTTTTTCGTGTGGTTGAGACCCTGGTGGCAGAAACCCAAACGAGCAGCCCGCCCCCTCCTCAAAAGCACGCGCGCGTCAGGAGGGGGGTCCAGCTCTTGCCAAAGGCTGTGAAGGACGCCTTCCTGCGTCACGAAACCTCTCGCTGAACCATGTATTTATTTTTATTCATAGAGAACAAAAGGCCACAAGTGTCGGTTACCTGACAGCGAGCTCCTCCTCATTTTTCCTCCGCCAGGGACGACGGATACTTTCACGCTGATCTGGCTTGTGGGATGATCTCAAAGCAGAGCCCCTAAGAAGACCCCAGAGAAGCGCGTGTGGCTGCAGGCACGGAGCGGGGGCTCCAGGGCACGGCACCTTTCTGAGGCATCCAGTCTTCTGTAATGTATGTGTATCGCCTTTACGACCAGAGAGAACCCGTTAAACAGTGAATTGTGCCGTCTGTGTACTGTGTCCTCTCTTGGGTGACAACACACATGGGCATGAAATACTGCCAGGGGGCTTGGGAGAGTGGGCTGGGCAATGGGGCCAAGGGAGCGTGTTTTCTTCCTTCTGTTTTATGCATGTACCAGACTTTTATAATAAACTGGTATTACTTTTAAAGCAAATCGTTTCAATTAAAAAATTTAAAGCAAGTAGAGCCAAGAGAGACGGCCCCGTTGAAGGAAGCAGTGGCCGGATAACCGTCAGGGGAAATGGCTTCAGCCCTTCTCAGACGGAAGACAGTCCAGCCCTGCACTGGGGGCGTCAGCCTGGCCAGTTGACCAGAGGGGGAGCCTCTGCAACAGGGGATGAGGCTCAAGCCCTACAGCAGAGCAAGGACAGCTGGCCCCCAGCTGAGGCACCTGAGGCCAGGCCAGGCGTGGTGCCCGCGGCCAGGGTCAGTGGCTGGGCGGCCAGCACAGGCAGAGACAGGCCTCAGGGACACCGGCGGGATGAGTGGGGGGCCTGCGGAGCCAGATGTGGGGACACAGCAGGGAGCAGCGGCACCTGGGCCTGCGGGGTCGCTGTCCTCCCCCAGGCTCAGGGGTGGACACGGGCAGGGGAGCAAGGCAGTCTTGGGGGGGGCCCTCCAGGCCGCCCCTTCACAGCAGGCTCAGCCCAACAAGAAGAAGGCCGACGGGGAGGGGCCCCAGGCCCAAGCAAGGCTGGGGGCCAGAGGATGCCTGTGGGTGAGTGGGGAGGGGCCAGGTAGCACCACGCAGGCCTTGTCATCGAGGCTCGGGGGCCAGGACGAGATGGGGCCAGGAGCAACGCTGGAGCGGCCTGTGTGCCCTCAGAAGGGTGAGCCTGTGGCCGCCCTCCCCAGGTGGGAAGCCCCACTGGACAGCCGCCTGCAGCTCCCACAGACCTTGGGGGCTGAGCGCTCTCACCCCCCAGGCCTCGGGCAGGTGGCAGCCGCCGTCGGGGTCTCACGACTGGGACCCGGAGTCTCTGGCTGGACGAGGAGAGCTTGGTGCCCTTTCCACAGAGGACAGCTGGCCCAAGCTGACCACGCCCCTCGAGGGGCAGTCCGGGATGCCTGGGTCCTCGTCTCTGCAGGCCCCAAGGTGCTGAGGGGTGAGCCCTGAGGGGAGGGCTTTACTCCCTTTACAGGGGTGAGCCCAAGGTGCGGCCGTCCTCTCCGGGGCTGCACTGGATGCCCGCTGGTGGCCCCGGGACAGGAAGCAGTGTCGCTGCCCCTCCTGAGCGCCGAGGGGCCCTACACGCCTCGTGTCCCCCGCACCCCACCCAGGGCTGTTCCCTCAGCAGAGGCTCCAGAGGACACGTGCGAGTGGACTTCCCGCAGCCCAGGGCAGCAGGTTAAGGGCGAGGACCCTGTCCTCACATCCTCCTGGGACCCCGTGCAGCACCGTGACACCAAAGCCCCCCGTTAGCGCCCTGTGAGCACCAGGGAGCCCCAGACGGCACGCTGGTGGGGTGCCTGGTGGGGTGCCTGGTGGGGTACCTGGCGGGGCTGAGGATCAGGGGAGACATGGGAGGGACGTGGGCACAAGGTCACTGCGGGAGACTCTCAACAGGGCAGCAGCAGAGAAGGTGGACCTAAGACTCTCCTGGACGGAAGCAAGCGTGTCTCAGGGTCCCCCCAGCCAGGACTGGTGAGGAAGGCATAACCCGACACAGCACTCAATTGCCCAGCCTGGCTGGAGCTGCGATGCGCCAGGTCTCCTGCCAGGAAAGCGAGGGTCCCTGGGAAGAGAGTTCCCAGGTGGAGCCCAGGTGCCCCGGCCTCGCCTCTCTCCTCCCCGCACTGTGCTGCCCTCTTCTCAGGAGGTGACCTTCCTCGAAGGAAGGGGGGCAGGGAGACCCCAAGCCTCTCACCACATATTGCTGAGCTCGCTCTTTACTCCCCCCAGCCCCCTCCCCTGCCCAGCACCTGGAGGCCAGGCGCGAGGGCTGTGAGCTGGGCGGAGGTGCTTCCCCGGGGACCGAGCCCCACCTCCTCCATCCCCCCATGTGCACGTCCCCTTGGTCCTCTGGCGCCACTGGAGCCTGGGGGCCTGGAGAGTTACAAGCTGCCAGGTGCTAACAGGGCAGGGGAGCAGGCTTCCGCCCTCTGTTCCAAGTGAGACTCATCCAGTGGGACCTGCTGGTCACACGCCTGCACCTGGAAGGGGCGCCCCATAGGCGTAAGGCCGCCAGGACCCAGCCCTGGCGCGTGGGTGGGCATGTGCTGGGTGGGCCCGGATAAGCTTCGACAGGCCCCCTGGGACCCGCAGGGGCGGCTGTTCTGCCCCCGCCTTTGCCGGGCCCTGCTGTCACCGCCCTGGGGGTGGAGGGGCAACCGGTGGAGGTGGGGGGCACTGAGCAGAGGCGGGGGGCGACACACACACAAGGCCCGGATCTTGGGGGAAATCCAGGACTGTGGCTTCTGCCCACCCTGGGAGCCCTGGGGATGGAGGGCAGGGCCCGGAGGCTCAGACAGAGAGACCCCAGCCCAGCCCACCCAGCCCCTCCCGCTCGCAGAGCCGGCACAGGAGTTCGGCGGGCAGAGAAGGGTCCGCTCCACACTGAGGGGGTGGAGGCTGCTGGCTGAGAAAAGAATTGCACAACGTGAGAGGAAGTCCGTTTTGCTTGGGGCGAAATGAGGCCTACAGCCCAGGAGACAGCTTCTCAGAGAGCTCCGAGAAACTTCCCCCAAGAGGTGGGGGGAAGTCAGTACAGCTCTGATTCTGCTGAAGGGGGAGTGTGTGCAGTGAAGCGCTTTCCTTTTGCAGAAGTTTACTGCCAGTCACGAGGAGGAGACGTCACCATGGATTTTAGTGCTTTTCTAGATACAAGAAGATGCTAGAATTGGGCTCATAAAATCTGCTCCTGAAAATATCTAACTATCTGAAGGCCTGTTCTGCCGTTTTTTCCCAGAGCACAGAGGGCCTCATTCCCAGTCTCCACCCTGAGCTCCTTTTAGGGGGCGTTGAAGGTCAGTGGCTGCAGCGGGCAACTCATGATTTGATCCTTGCAGAGGCGGATGGATGTGCCAATTTGTCGGTGACAAGGCCAAGTGGGCCTGGGCTCCTGCAGCTCCCAGCTCTACAGCCTCCTCTTCCAGGAAGGCCCACAGAGTGACCCTCACTTGAGGACGCAAGGAGACCCTCTTGGGGTGTGCTCCCACCTCAGGACCAACCAGCCAGGGGGATCCCAGGGAGCCCGAAGAGGGCAGTGTGAGGAGACCTGGACGTCACTGGCCTGGGCTCAGTGTCTCCCTTTAGGGAGAAGCACGTTCTGACCAGGAGTGGGTCGTGCCCTCTGGACGGGCTGGGGGTGCACAAGGCACATCTCCCCGCGACACTCTCAGCATTGACCTCGTTAGCTCCAGGCTCCAGGCCTCTGACACAGTTCTCTCTGCTGCAAATCCGAGCTTTGCCGAGCTAAATGGGCTTCTTGATTTGATTCTGGAGTCGTCTGCTGGCCTCCCAGGCCAGGGGCCCCTCCCAGGCCCTGGTAACATATTTAGCCATTTTTGACCAAGTCCAGCCTTTCTGAGGCTGGCAGCTCCACTGTCAGGAGCTCTTGCTTCTCCTAAGAGAGAGGAACACGGCCGGGCGTCACCCGGGTCCTGCCGGAGGGATGGGAACCCAAGAGCTCGCGGTGAGGCCCCTCGAGGGCCACCAAGGCAAGGAGCCTTAGCAAAGGCAGGGAGCCGCCCTCACTGGGGTGAGACTTCCATGACAGGGTCTCCCCAGAGGTGCCCTCGCTGTCTGGGGCCCTGGGCAGCAGGGCCTTAGTGACTGAATTAGGTGGTCCCAGAGTTGGGGCCGGAGGCGGGAGAGGGAGCAGGTGCATGGAGGTGCCCAGTCTGGAGGAGAGGAAAGCCGTGTGGCCCGGGACCCCGGCACACCAGCACCTCGGCACGCCGGGACCCAGGGACCCCGGGACCCGGGGACCCCGGGACAGGCTGGGGGGGGGACTGGGCACTGCGCGAGGCGGAGCAGCCCCCCTCTGTCCCATGACCTGCCCTCCCCGAGCCCCCCTCTCAGCAGGTTTCCCTGACACCGTAGGGCCGCCTCCCGCATTCCCCCTTAGCTTCTTTCTCTCCTGAGCACTTCATTTCCTGGCCTCCTCGACGGTTGGCTTCCCTCTGAGTCCTTCCCGAGAGGTATGGCTAGGCCCCCATGAGCACGAGGCCCCTCACGCACCTCCTCCCATCCCGGCTGGGCCGGGTCTGTGCCAGTCGAGTCCAGCACTGAGCACTGTCCCTAAGCATCAGGACAGGAATCCTGCCCCCGGCCCCGCGCCCTTGGTCTCTGACACTCCAAGGATGTTGAGCTTCACCTGGGAGCTCGTTAGAAACGCAGCACCTCAGGCTCCTCCAGGGCCCCAAATAAGGATCACATTTCAACAAGATCCCACAGGACCCCTGTGCCCGTCGCAGTTCCAGAGGCGCCTGCTTCACCCCTGCCCGCGGATGAGGCGTCCATGCAGAGCCGTGTCCCACCTCTAGAACACATGCCTGCGCCACAGTCACAAGCTCTCCTCCAGGGCCTGTGTGAGTCCCTCCCCTGGGTCTGTCTCCAGGGGCTGCCCTATGCCTGAGTGGCACCCCAGGCCCCTGGCTGTTTGCAGGAGACGTGGACACAGGAGCTGGGAAGTCCCCACACCGGAGAGGGATGAACAACACCTAAGGCTTGGACATGTGGTGTGTGAGGTGTGGCCTCAACTGACCCTTTCCCTGGGCCCCAAAATATTACGGGTGTGCCTGCCGTAGGTGGCCAATAGGCCAGGCCAGGGCCCTGCGTTACGTGCTTCACTGCCCCGTCCCCTCATTCATTCCTTTATTCACCCAATACGTACTGCGTGTCCAGCACGTGCCGGGCACTGCCCGGGGCTCAGAGTAAGTACAGCAGAGAGCGTGGCAGACACACCCAACCCCCAGAGCCACCATCCTGGAGGAGATGGCAGACAAAGGAAACACACAGGAGGCCCTGGTGCTCTGGACGGTGACGCGGCTCTGGAGAAAACGAAGACACAGGTTGGGGGGGACGGGAGGTGCCAGGGAACCTTGCTGAGAAGGGGCCGCGCGGAGAAAGGCCCAGGGGAGGTGAGGGAGGCAGCCCCGGCGTCCAGGGAGCAGCGTGTGAGCAGCAGCAGTTGGCCGGCTCAACGCTTTATGAGTGGTCAGCTTCACAGGAGACGCCGCGACGCTTCCCGGACAGGCTGTGCCAAGGTACGCTCCCGGCGATGCTCTGGAGGCGTTCCTTTTGAACACAGCATTCCAGCACTGGATCTGGTCAGACTGCCTGACTTTTGCTAGTTTGCGTTTCCCGTAGGGCGATGAAAAAGGCCCTTCCTCGGCGTGGTCCGGGGTCACTGTGTTTCCCTCTCTGCTCCTGCTCAGCTGTTCATGCCCTTCGGCCATTCTTATGTTGGGCCGCTTGGCTTTTCTTATACATACCTAAGTGTGTGTGTGTGTGTGTGTGTGTGTGTCTCTCTCTCTCTCTATATATATATATATATGTATGTATCATCACTTTTTAAAAATATACAGTTTAGGGGCTTCCCTAGTGGCGCAGTGGTGGAGAGTCCACCTGCCGATGCAGGGGACACGGGTTCGTGCCCCGGTCCGGGAAGATCCCACATGCCACGGAGCGGCTGGGCCCGTGAGCCATGGCCGCTGAGCCTGCGCATCCGGAGCCTGTGCTCCGCAACGGGAGAGGCCACAGCAGTGAGAGGCCCGCGTACTGCAAAAAAAAAAAAAAAAAAAAAAACAGTTCACAGGGTGCCGTGTGCTAAACGCTAGTAATTTGTTTAGGATGTTTACATCCTTACATAACGGTGAGACTGGACTAAAATATGCTTCCTGTACTATTCTCGTATGGTTTTGTTTTAAACGTTATGCTGGCCTCAGAATAATTCGGGGAGATTTCCCCCTTTGTCTACCCTTTTGTGTAAGTTTGTGTAAGACTGGAAAAGCCATTCCTTGGAAGTTTGGTAGAACACATCTGTATAATCCCAGCAGTGAGTTTTCTTGTAACAATATTTTCCACTAATGGTTAAACGTCCTTAAACGTCATAGAAATATTTTGTCTTCTCTTTCCTCTTGAATCCATTTTTTAAAGTCCTAATTTTCTGGGAACTTGTTCATTTTGAATCAGATTTCAAATTGAGTGGTTCACGATATTTTTATCTTTTAAACTTCTGTGTGTGTTAGATGTTTCCCCTTTTCATTCCTAATGTTAATCTGGCTGTCTGGCTGTCTGTCTGTCTCTTTCTCTCTCGCTTTTGTCTGTCCAGTCACCAACCAGCTTTCAGCTTTGATTCTCCCCACTGTGCCTTTCATTTTCTATTTTATTGATTTCTGCTCATATCCGTGCCTTTTCCTCCTCCTTTTATCGGTTTTAGCCTCTTATTCTTTTTCTGATTTAAGTTGCATACTTGCCTCTTTTATTTATTTTTTCTTTTCTTCTTTTAAGGCTACACGGCTTCCCCTGGCGCCGCTTTGCGATATGCCACATACAGGTGGTCCCACACACGACAGGCACGACACGCACAACACGGAGCATCTTCACCGTTACCCAGTTCCAAGTGTTTCTAGTTTCCATTATGCTTTATGCTTTTACCTAGGCATCGTTTGGAAGTGTGTATTTTATTTTCCAAATAAATGGAGATTTTAAAAGATTATTTTTACTGTCTTAAATCATTAAGATTATTTCTTAAATATTGTTTTCCATTCTAACTAATTGTGTTATGGTCAGGAAACATGGTTTATGTGGTATCATTTCATGGAAACTGGTTGGTCTATTCCATGTTGTAACGTGCAGTTACTTTTCCTGAGTGTTCCATGTACACTTGAGACAGGAAGGTCGCTCTGGGCTCCACGGCTGCCTGACAGCGGGAAGGGTGTCCACTCTCATTGGTTAAAGTACCTACAAGAATTGTAGATAAAGTGCAGCTTGGCAGGCAGAGCTCAGAGCTTTGGAGGGGCACCACCTCCCATTGCTGCCCGGGGTGGGGGGGCCCTGGGGGCTCGTCTTGGCTCTGGTCTGGTCTGGACTCCTTCCAGCCCTGCCCAGCCCTGGGGCTCCCCACAAGCGATCCCAGGGCAGGCGTTTCCGTGGGGAGGTTCTCCTGTTCTCTGCCCCTGCTTGCTCAGGGCGGAGCCCTCATCCTGATCTGGGCAACTGCCTGCGACTGCAGCCCCAGCCCACCCCAAGGCTCCGCCACTGCCCCACCCCAGCCCGGGGAGGCCTCTGACCCACTGGCAGGACGCAGCTCTCTGCAGGTGCCGGGGCAGGACTCTAGCTTCTCAGGGTCGCACGGATGGGGACCGTCTGCGGGGTGAGGCTCTGTGCTCAGGAGACCCTGGGGCCGCTCTCCCCAGCAGCTTGTCCTGCTTGGATTTTAGCTGGAGGAGTATCAGCTGGTCGAGGCCGAGGGGCCCCCTGGCCTCCGTCTCACCCTGTGCTCCTCTCTCCTCGAGACCCGCGGGGTGGGGCCCGCCTAGCCTGCATGTGGGCGTGTTGTGAGGCCAGGGCTCTGCACACGCCCGCTTGGCGGCTCTGGTTTCTGACTCCGCTCTCTGGCACCAGGCCCCGGGCCCCTGGGGGAGGGCTGGGGGGGTCAGGGGGCAGGCACTGGGGTCAAGCAGTGCTGGGCTCAGGCTCTGACCGAGCCCAGGCCCCAGGGTGGGGGGATCCCACAGCCAACAGGCGGGGGCCTTGGGCTGGGGCTCCCGGAGGCCTGCGTGGACCGGCCGTGGCCTGTGGCTGCGACTGGTGGAGTCTGGGTGGGTGGGACCCTCCTGGCTCTGTTTTATCGGGTAGCAGGTCAAGGGGTCTGCGGCCGTGGCCGGGTGCCGTTCCAATACCCGAGGCTGGGCCTGTCTCTGGCGCCACACCTGCCCGCTGCTGGCCTCCAGGAGGACGTTTCCCAGACCCGTGACGTGACTCACAGTCTCCTTCCGTGCCTCCGAGAAGCCCGAGAAATCGCTCAGTGACCCGGGACCAGGGGGACCTGCCAGGCTCAGAGCCACGCGGCCGGCCTTGCTCCACGGGGCAGCACACTCTGCCACGGCGGGGGGAGGCCTGGAGCTTGGCCCACCCTCGCTCCTCCATCCGGCCTCACCTGCCCAGGCCCAGGACGCAGTGGATGCGCGGAGTGGCCCCCGGAGGCCGTTCCCACATGGACACAGTGACATAGGACTCAGCTTCCCGGGTCCTCCTGGCGGGCAGAAGCCCAGGGACCCCAGCACCCCCGTCACTCAGTGCCCCTGGGGCCGGCCCAGTGGAGCCTCTCCTGCTCGGCCTCGGGCTGACGTGGGGACTCAGCAAGGGGCCCTGCTTTGCGTCCAGGCTCTTTGGCTGGGCCCCTTCCCTGCCTGGCCTCAGCTTGTCCCCAGCTCTGTGGCTGTGGATCTGTGGCTCCCGGACCCACCCTTGGGACCCCGGAGGCCAAGGGAGCCCTGAGCAGGTGCGTCTCCACCTGCTAAGGAAGCAGGGACGTCCCCAGGCCCCGGCGGCCACTCCAGTGGGAGGCGTCCTCCGCCCCGGCACACACTCCAGGCCTAAAAATAGCCGAGGCCATCTGGACAGCTCGCTGTGCCCGGTGATGGGGGCATCTGGTGGCTTTGCAGGGATTACCAGGCTGGTCGTCAGGGCCCTCTGCCCCGGGCTGCCTCTGAGCAAGAGGCAGGTGGATTGGGGCGACCAGGGCCCGCACATCAGTGAACCAGCACACCCTGGACATGGACGTGGCCCCTGGCCACACAACCATCCTGGACAGCCCTGCCTGTCCCTCCAGCATCCTGGGTGTCCACGAGGTTCCCACACCCTCCGGGTGGATCCACCCAGAGGCTTCCAGGAAGCAGGTGGTCCCAACTCCTTTCGGAGCTCAGGGGCTTCTCTTGACCCCTCAGAGGCCTCAGGCTCTGGACGGGGCAGGGGTCTCCCAGGTCATCTCGGAGGGAGCAGGTCCGCCCACACTAGCAGGATGGTGACAGGACACAGGACCTCCTCACCACAGCTCCACCGACAGGCCCCTGCTGTGTGCCAGGCTGAGGAGGTGAGGCCTGAGACCCCCTGGGCCAGGAGGAGAGGGCTCCAGGTGGGGGCGGGAGGGGCAGGGGGTGGACCCCTGGGCTGGCGGGGCGGAGCAGCCTGCTGCTTGGAGCTTGGATTCTCCCGAAGGCCGCAGAGGGCCCGGCACCAGGTGTTACCAGGAGGGAGGTGGCGGGGTGAGAGTGGGGTGGGGTGCCTGTTAGAGACAGGGCGCTTGGCTGCCAGCACGAGGCTGGGCGTCCAGGAGGGTCCCCGGTTCCCAGGCGCCGGGGTCACGGGAGGAACCAACCGCAGCCCCCAGTTCCTCCCAGTCGGGGAGGACCCCCACGGCCGTGACCACGGCAGGCAGCCAGGCTTCTGGAACACGTGGGCGGCCGGCCGGCCAGGCAGCTGACAGACGCAAAGGTCGCTGCCGGTGAATGCTCTTCCGCCGAAATGCCACGGGGCCGGCAGCCGACCTCTCCCTTTTCCACGGCTGTAAGTGGCTTATCGATAGCAGTGGGCTCTCACACACCCTGGAGGGCACAGAGCAACTGTGGGACACGCACTCCCTCCAGATGCAGGCAGCAGCTGGGCTCCCAGGTCCCAGCCCAGGCACCCACCTGCCTGCGTCCTCTCTGGGACTGGGGTTCCCAGGGCACAGCCCACTGGAGGCCGGCTTGGGGGCGCTTCCCCTCCACCCCTGGTCTGTGATGGGTGCAGCCGACCCTGGGGCCGTGGCGCTCAGGCCCTCGCTGCCAGGGGTCACCAGGATTGGGTTCTCAAGGGGGACGGTGGCCAGTGGCCTCCACGTGGGGTGAAGGGCCAGCAGAGGGCAGGGCGGCCAGGGGCACCACGTACCCCAGCTTCCACACACAGATGTCTACCTTCACCAGGGCGCGGGGCCTCTGGCCTCTCCAGGGTGACAGACAAGAAACACACTCAGACTATAACACACACACACACACACACTCACACTCACATATGCAAACATATACAAATACACGGGCACACGGACATGCATACCCACACCCACACATACACACGTGCACAAGTGCATTCATGTTCACATACACACATGTGTTCACACTTGTGCACACATGCACGCCCATGTACAACCCACACATGTGTGCACACATATATACACATGCACCCATGTGCATACACCCAAAACACCCACTTGGGCCCTGTAAAAAAAATCCTCCATCCCGAGAGATAGAGAACATAGCAACCAAGATGAAAAAGGAAAATATTTTCTAATCGAGTGTATATTTGAAAGTGTCTGCTTTGTACTTTGATTAAAAATCAAGAATAACGTACTGAGGAAACCAGAGGACAAATGAGAGGTCTCAGTGGAATAAAGTACGATTTTTAAAAAGAGAGCAGCTGCCTGAACATCAGGTAGAACAAAAAGTGCTGCTGGACCGAAAGAAAGCAGAAGCGGGATCACAGGGGAATGAAAGCGAACTAGAGGAGTGGGACTGTGCGATGGAACTGGCAGAGGAGGTGCCTGCCTTCTGCCCAAGGAGATGGAGGGCACAGGGATGGGGACGTCCTGAAATTGGAACGATCTGTAGTGAGTTTTGAAAGCAATTACACATGGAATTAGCCTAAATAATTGTAGTTGATTGCAAAACAGAATTAAATGTCAAAACAATTCTTAAAAAGTAACACAGTAGGGTAAAAATAATAAGTGAAATCATGCACAACACGATTACAATGTTTGTACATCTTGAAGAAAGGGACAATTTTCTAGGAAAATATGCTCTTCCAAAATTGTCTCACTAGGAAACTTGAAATCTTTAATAGATGAATAACCACGGACTAAACTGAAAGGGTTGCCAAAGAATTATTCACATAAGTGGTGCCAGACCAATACAATTTTATGGGTGAATTATTTCATAACTTTAAGGAACAGATATTTTCAATGCCATATATATATATATATATATATATATATATATATATATATACACATGCATCTATATGTTATCAACTGATAATTAATGAAATACTAATTTTATACCTCTAATTTAACCTTGATACTAAGCCTTAGCAAAGATAGCATTACAAGAAAACCCTTATGATACAATGTCAATTATGAACACAAATATAAGAATTACAAATAAATTCTTAGCAAATTAAGTTCAGCCACTATCGTAAATTAACAATACATTGAGTGCATTAATTTTATCCGTTGTAGGCAAAGATGAGTTAAAATTATACAATCTAAATTGTATTAATAATTTAATCATATCAATAGATTAAATTAGAAATATGATAATCTGATTATCAATAGACACCACAAAAGGCATTTGATAATACTTAATATTCATTAACCTTAATTTTTAAAATTTATTTTATTAGAGTATAGTTGATTTACAATATTGTGTTAATTTCTGCTGTACAGCAAAGTGATTCAGTTATACATAGATATATACTTTATTTTTCATGTTCTTTTCCATTATGGTTTATCATAATTGAACATTGAATATAGTTCAGTACAGGATATTGAATATAGCTCCCTGTGCTACACAGTAAGACCTTGTTGTTTATCCATTCTCTATATACCGGTTTGCATCTGCTAATCCCAACCTCCTATTCCACCCCTCCCCCACCCTTTCTTCCCCTTGGCAACCACAAGTCTGTTCTCTACGTCTGTGGGTCTGTTTCTGTTTCGTGGATAACTTCATTTGTGTCATATTTTAGATTCCACATATAAGTGATATATTATACTTGTCTTTCCCTGTCTGACTTACTTCACTTAGTATGATCATCTCTAGTCCATCCATGTTGCTGCAGATGGCATTATTTCCTTCCTTTTTATGGGTGAGTAGTATTCCACTGTCTGTAAGTAGCACATCACCTGTATCCATTCCTCTGTCGATGGACATTCATCATCAACCTTAAAAGTCAAGCCTGTCTGGGGTTATACAATGCATGACCCTCTCCTCTCCCTGCTCCCCAGGGGTCACTGCCTTCAGCTCTTTTTAGAGATCCCCCCAGGTATTTACCAATCCACTTCTAAACAACATATTTACCTACCATGGCTTGATTTTTCAGTTTTAGGTGTTCTCTATCAGCTCCCTGGTTTGGAAGATGAAGGTAAATTCTCCCATTGCCTCTGCCCCACACAGACCCATGAACTTCTCTTCCCCCACTTTTATGGGATTTATCACAATTTTTTATTAAATCAAAATGGATGGTTGTGTTATTAGATTAGGTCAATGCCATTCAGACTCGAGCTATGAAATGTCATTTGATTGTATTCCCTTTGTTATACAACTTAATATTTTCCTGGAGTTAATCATTTCCTTATTTTTCAGTAGCTTGATTTTTCTGCTTGGGGTTCGCAGGGCCTCTTGAATTCATGGGCTGATGTCTTTCATCAGTTCTGGAAACTTCTAGGTCATTATCTCTTTGCACTTTGCTTCTGCCCCATTCTCTCTCCTCTCTTTCTGGAACTCTAAGTACGTTAGAACTTTTGAGCATGTTCCACGTTTCTCTGTTTTTATTCTCTACGCTTCAGTTTGGGTATTTTCCATTAACCTGCCCTCCAGTTCACCAATCCTGTGTTCTGCTGTTAAAGCCATTGATTGACTACTGTAGTTATTAAACGTCCATTGATGTTTTTTTATAATTTAAATCATATTTTAAGACTTCAATTCTCTGGTGAAATTTTCCATTTTTCATCTGCTTATTTATTCATCTTTTCCTCAGTTTTCTGTAATACACTCATCACAGTTATTTTAAAGTCCTTGTCTGCTAGCTCTAGCATCCATCTTCGGGTCCACTTTTATTGTCTACTTTTTCCTCCTAATTGTTGGTTCTGTTTTCTTGCCTCTTCCATGTTTGGTAATGGTTGGTTACATGCTTAACACTGTGCATGAAAGAACCAGTGAGGTCCAGGTGACGTCCCTTCCACTAGACATTATCTTCTAGACAGAGGAGTGAGGGCTGGACTAGTCCGTCCAGGGGAGGATAGAGCTGGGAGGGGCTGACAGCAGTTTGAGTTAGACCCGGTCTGAGGGATGGGACTGCAGAGGTTTCCCTCTGCCTTTGAGAACTCCTCCACCTGCCAGGGGGGTACGTGGGAGGAGAGAGAGGTCAGGGAATTCTTTCCTGACGGGCTCAGCGCTCAGCCGGCTTGCTCTGGACTGGCTATGTCTCTTCCCCAGGGGCAGGACTCTGCAGGGTCTCTCTGCAAACAGCTCCCCTGTGGGGCCCTGTGACACTCTCTGTGCAGCTTCAGGCCCAGGACCCCCAGCTCCACACTCCTGGGCAAGGCTCAGTCCCTCTCTGTTGCCTTAAACCCTGCCCACGTCTCTGAGTCACCCCCTTTATTAAGTCTTAGTCAAAGTACCAGACCAAGCATGAGAACTCTGTTATATAGTGAATATTCAACAAACACTGACAGGATAATTGGTTAATTATCTGGAGAGAAAAATAAACTTATATCCCTAGCCAAGTATCCACATAAATTAAATTCCAGATGGATTAGAGAAGCAAATAAAAAATAAAATCATGATATAAATTAAAAAGGCATATGGAGGTACTGCACCAATTTTAAATTTGATAAGAGCTTTCTAAGTATTAACCCAAAGAAGAATCATGAAAGGAAAATATGGATAAATCTGAGGGCATACAATTTTAACATTTTTATATATACAAATATCTTTGAAAAATTAAGTGCCGAGTGACAAATAGGAAAAAATATTTGTAACAGATGAAGGTTTCCAAAACTAATAAAAAAAGACAAATATCCCAATGGAAAATGGGGAAAGACTAGGATAAAACAATTTACATAAAATAATTCAAATGTCTAAAGTGAAAGTACTTAACCTCTCCAGCCAACAGAGAAATTAAGTGAAAACTAGGTCCGATTTACCCCTTACCTCGTGGTCCAGCCTTCTCCCTCTCCCTCCACTGCTGTAGGCCCAAGGTTTGGGGTGGGGGGGGGGCGTCACCTAATAGCTTTACTTCCAGAGTGCCTCCTTCTTGGGGCAGAGGGGGGGCACTTTGACTCTGTTTTGATTCCGGTCCAGACTAAGCCCTGGAATTTTCCTTTTAGAAACGAAAGGTCCGTTAACATATCTTCTTAAACAAATAAGCAGTTTCCCCTGGAGACAAACTTGGCAGCCCCCCCAGTGCAGGAAGGGCTGCTGAAAGTTAAACCACAGAACGCCAGGTTTGCACCCTGCTGCAGACACCCTCTCCACGCCGGGCCCCTGCACATCCCCGCCCCCCCACCTCCCCCACCTGCCTGCCCCAAACGCCCGCCCCCTGTCTGGGCCTCTGGGGCCCGCAGGGATCCCAGCCTCCCCAGGCTTGCCCTACTCAAGGGCTTCACTCACTGACCCTTTCTGCTCCTGCCACGAACCATCTCCTGCCCCAGGGCCTTTGCACTTGCTTTGCCCTCTGCCCAGAACACTCTCTTTTTAAATGTCCCGTCCTCAGCTGGCCCCACCCCCGTAGCCAGCCCGGCTGGACGGCGGGCCCTGCACACCCGGTTCATCCCTGTTGGTGCCTGGTCTCTCGTAGGTTTGCACGTTGGTTTCCCTGCCAGGGCATGAGCATCACGGTGACAGGGACCCTGTCTACTGCTAAGGCAGGCACAGAATTTGCAATGAGGAGTCCTGGGGACAGGCTAGAAGGACGTGGCTAATGTGGTCACCACGGTCCCTTCGTCTGTGGATGTATGAGTGATGTCTGTTTTTGCGGATGTTGCACTGTACTGACAAATCAGCTGCATCACTGGAAAAGGCAGCACGTGTTTTTAAGGGAAAGCCAATGCCAGAAGAGCCCACTGAGTTTTCATCTTGTTGACACTTAGCAAAGAAAGGGGCCGGAGGGGGCGGGGCAGGGAGGAGGGCCCTGTGCTGGGCCTGGGCCACAGAACAGGACCTGGCTGGGCTCCTCTTGGTCCAGGGGCCATAAACGCCTCCTGCCCCGGAAGTGTCTTGTTGCCCAGGGCAGGCGGCCAGCGCTAGCTCTGCCAGAGCCTCCCAGCTGTGACGTGGCCCGGCCACTCCCAGCCACTGCCCAGGAGGCAGGAGCGGGCCCGGGGCAGGGGCAGCGGAGTGTCCACGGGCCCAGAGAGCCCTACCCCAGGCTGGTGCCGCTGCTCCTGCTGTGGCCCCTCCTGGTGGCCGGTGGCCAGCGAGTCCGCGTGCAACCCTCCTGGCCGCCACCCTCCCGCTCCCTCCTCCTCCCTCTCATTTCGGAGCCTGTGGTGTTCAGATTTGTTACAATGTTGGCCACAAAGAACCTCAGAGCCTCAACTTGTCTGCGTGGGGTGGGAAGTGGACTTGGGGACCCTGCGGGCTGGCCAGCTCTCAGCCTTGTTCCAGCAGGGGCTCTGATCCCCGGGGCTGCCCCCATGCCTGAGCCGCCACCAGCCCCTCTGGGCACCTCCCAGGGGGCTGTCACCCCTCTCCTCGCCCTGGGAATCCAGCCCGCAGTCTGGCTGCCCCTCCCAGCCTGGAGCCCACCCTTGGGCAATGCTGGTCTGCTCAGCAGGACCGTCTCCCTCAAGACTCGGCCTGGAAACGGGTGGCCGCTTGTCGGGTCACCTTGTGCCGCACACGCTGTGTCTGTTAGCCAGACCGGGGAAGGGGCTGTGTCCTCCCCCATGAAGCCCTGAGGGACCTGCAAGCTCCCCGGGGGCAGAGGGCAACCAGGCCCTGGAGCCACACCACCTCCCTGACCTCCTCCTGCCTTCCAGCCGAGAGGGCACCCGGGTTGCACCCACACTTCCTGGAGCCCATCCTCGCCCCATCCGGGAGGCTGCGACCAGGACCAGAGCACGGCCGGGGTGGCACGTGTGTCTTCTGGGCCGCTGGGAGCCACGGGGATGAGGGTTGTGTAACCACCGCTTGGCTCTCCAGGCAGCGCTTGGGCCTTTTGATTTAATTGCAGGTGTATTTCCAGAAGCAGGATCTGGGTCACTGGGATGAGGGCGGCCGAGGGGGGGCTGGGATGTGGGGAGGGGCAGGGCCAGAGTCTCTCCCCATGGTCGCCGACATGCTTCTCCAACCCCGGCCCCCCAGGCCGGCAGGAATGGCCAGAGCAGAGGTCAGCTCGGGCCAGGCGCTCTCGGGGTGCGATGGTGGTACGGGTGTGTGGCCTGGCCGGGTGACACTCCCCCATCATCAAAAGCCCCCCTTTCACAGAGCATCCCCTGGGCCCAAAGACAGGAGGCCTGAGCCGCAGACCCCCTCCCCTCTGGGTCAGCCTTTTTTCTTCCAGATTGTTCCTTCTTTAGTCAAATGGCCACGAGCTGGGGCGCCTTGGTGACCATGTGCTCTACATGGTCTCAGGGCCTGGATCTCCAGGCCTCCCCATCGAGTTGTCACCCAGGGTGCCACCTGCCATGTGCCCTGCCCTGTCCCTGCCTGCAAGGAGCTGCCAGCTCAGCGGCTGATTCCACATGACCTCAGCCAGCGATGGCCAGATGGGGAGGGTCTTTCTTTCCACCCACACCCTGGGCTGTCACAGCAGTCCTGCGTCCTCAGGCAGGATTGACCCCTCCTGGCCACAGTGTCCCCAAGTGCAAGAGCGTCTGATCAGATGAGACCAGGCGCTGCCCCGGGCCCTGCCCTCACATGTCCAGGTGTGCTCAGAAGACCAGGGACTAGCCAGACACATGGGATCCACGGCAGAGCCTGTGGTCTATCTCCAGGACCACCTGGTGTGGGGTGACACGTGGCCTTGACCCGAGAGTGACGGGTCCGTCAGGAATCGAGTGTTGCTCCTGCATGCCCAGCGGTCTTCCCTCCCTCCCGCGAGAGGGACCCTCTTTCCTGGGGGACGCACTCCAAGCGGCCCGGACCCCCTCAGCTTTCCCCGTTATGGAGTGGGCAGGTAGCCAGGCCTGACTCGGGGTGGGGTGAGCCTGGCAGTGGGGGAAGCTAGGACAGGCTGTCTCACCGCCCTGGGGCAGGTCCCGCCCTGGAGGGGGGCTGAGCCCCCGGAGCCCGTGGGCCTGGAGCGCAGGGGCTTCCCAGAGAGGAGCCTGGTGTGGCCTGGCCTTCGGCTCATGGCCACGGCTTCGCCCCACGGTTCAGGCGGGCGCTCGGGGTTGCCCATCGGCACGCCTTGGGCACCAGCGGGGCGGACCTCCGGCGACTATTTCTGGAAGGATTTGATATTTGTCATTTCCAAAATGCATCCACATAGTCTGTACGGGAGAGAGCAGGACTTTGACCTCCTTCACACATTTCACACCATGTGGGGTTACACGCGGGGTCCCCTAACCCTTTAGCGCTGGGTCCTGGAGCTCTTGGCTAGATCCTTGTGTGACTCCAAGAGGGACTTGGAGACGAGGCCCAGGCGGGGCCAGCGAGGGTTCTAGTCTGGCTCACGGCTCACGAAACAGAAAGTAGCCACTCCTAGCCCGGCAGCCAGGGAGCCACGAGGGCACTACCACCTCTGACCTGGCCGGTGGTCCCCGGGCCGGGCCGCTGCCCCCAGCATCCCGTGGTTGATCTGGAGGCACCAGGTTGTGGGCACCACCTCGCAGGTGAAGGGCTGAGGCTCTGAAAGGTCAGTACGGAGCCCGAGCTCCAGCCCGCGAGCAGCTGAGTCCCCGGCCTGCGTCTCGGCTCCCTCCTCCTGCCTGGCTTGGGTGTGGCTGCTCGGCCTGCAGGGCGTCCTGGAGGCTTCCCAGTCGTGGCAGGCGACGCCATGGACTCCAGCCAGAGAAGAAAACCAGCTGCGCTTGCTGGGAGCCAGGCCTGGCCCTGCTTTCCCCGCCTCGGGCAGCGCTGAGCACGAAGAACAAGCGGCCTCCGAGAGGTCTGGTGCCCTGGAGGAGGGGTACCCTCACCCACCACAAACGCCTCCCCGTCCAAGCCCAGCCCTCCTGCTCTCTGGGGGAGGCAGCCCCATGAACCCCAGGCCCCAGGACCCGCCATAGGCTTGTCTGAAGCAGTGAGGTGCACAGATCTGAGACTCAGGGGCCAGCCTGACCGCCAGGGGAGGTGACCATCCCTGGGGCCTCAGTTTCCTTTCATCCTAGCCCAGACCCACACCTGCCCTGGGGTCAGCTCTCACCAAGAGCCGCATCTGCTGGGCCAGCCGGGCCTGTACACCTGCGGGCAGGGCAGGCGGGCAGCGCGGAGGCTCAGGAATGCTGGAGAGAACGGGCCTTCCCCGGGCCAAGTGTGAGACTCGGGCTGGCTCGGCCCCCTTCTGGAAGCCTGGGCCGGGTCCAGGCTTGGACAGAAAAAGCTGGTTTTCATCGAAGCCAGAAAACATGAGGCTCTGGCCCAGTGCGCCGGGCAGCCCTTCCAGGGAGGTTGGGCGGGGCCGGGCGGCCTCCACCGCAGGCTCCCCTCGTCCAGCCGGGGGCTGCCAGGCCTGTCCTGCCCGGGTGCTGGCCCTGAGGGCCAGGTGGGCATCCAGCGAGGGTGTCTGCTGGCCTGGCCTCCATCCCACAAGCCTGCGGGGCCTGTGATGGGAGCGTAGGGGCGCTTTGGCTGCTGGCCCCGGACGGGGGTGGGGTGTGGGTTTAGGCAGCCTCGGGGTCAAGGCCCCAGACTGCCTGGTTTGAACCCCGAGACACTGTCTGGGGCTGGGTGTCCTCAGCGAGTGACTCCGCCCTCAGCCCCACTTTCCCGTCTGTGATATGGGCCCCAGAGATGCAGGGAGACTGAACGGTGAGGAGGTCAGTGGGGCGGGAAGCTCAGCAGAGGGGGCCCTGCCTCCCTCCTGGGGACAGAGGTGGGCTGGTGACCCTCTGTCAGGACAGCTTCCTCACCTCTGGGTCAGTCAGGTTTGCAGACAGGGCGCGAGCTCACTTTCTGTCCCGGCCTTACTGGGGGCGGAGGAGGACCCTGCCCTCAGGGATCGCAGAGTCCAGCAGAGGAGAGAGAGCCCGAGGACACAAGCCGGGGGAGTGGGGAGGGGTCTCTGTCGGGGGCACAGGGAAGGGAGTCCCTGAGCAGAGTCGCCTGGGTCTTTGCACTGGCTCTCACCAGCCCCTCGGTGCCCAGGCTGAAGGGGTCCACGGCCTGGTTTACAGGAGAGGAAACAGAGGCCGGAGAGGCAAGTCCTCCCCAAGTCCCTGAACGGCGAGCTGGGCCTGGACCCCAGGCCCCAGGGTGCAGGCGTCCCGGCTCTGTGTCCGGCAGGCCGGTGGAGGTTCCCCAACGCTGGTACAGCCGGGAGGAGCTGAGGGAGTGGCCACCGTCAGCACCAACGTCTGAGGAGGCGGGATCAGAGCCCCCAGACCCACCACCACAGCGCCGGGAGCTCTGCCCCTGCAGCTGGAGCCCGAACAGACCCCCAGCCCACGTCTCGGGCCTAGTCCCGGCCGCCCCCAGACTCAAGCCTCCACCATGTGCGCTGGGCACCTGAGCGCCTACATCAGCTCTGAGGTGCCCTGCCAGCCCTGGCCCTGCCTGGCCGTCAGGCCCACCAGACTCCCGGCCCTGCCAAGCCATCAGGCCCACCGGCCTCCCGGCCCTGCCTGGTCCTGGCTGGCCCCTCTGCCCAGCCTGGCCTGTCCACTGCAGCTGTGCCTGCCCCTCCCAGCCCTGCCCTTCAAGAGCAGGCCTGGAGCAGCCCCGAGCCACGGAATAGAGGCGCTGTCCCCACTGGGTCCCAGCTGGGGCACTCAGGGCCCAGCCCTGGACCAGCCCGATGCCCCCCAACCCACTGTCCTTTCCCACAGCCCCCTGCAGGCAGGCTCTTCTCTCCCAGACATTTCTGGAAGCTGCTCAGGTCTGTGGAGAGAATGGGGAGGGGCAGGGGAAGGGAGAGGAGGAAGGAAGCAGGAGACAAGGCGGCTGGGCCAGAGCAGAAGCTGCAGGCCTCCCCGCTGGGGCCGGGAAGGTGGCTCCGTGGGTTCCCAGAGCCCGTGAAGTCCCACCATCCCTCTGACTAATTTAGAAACGATTAATGAGCCAGCTCCCCCTGGAGAAGGGCTGCCATCTGTCCTGGTTTCAAAGGCTGCCTCCCTATTCCTCGAGGAAAAGCTGTGGGTAACCTGATTTACCCTCGGAAGGAGGAGGCGCCCGCAAAGGCAGGAGCTCGGTAGGGCAGGCAGGAGCTGGTGGCAGGGCAGGCTGCTCCAGCGGGGTGCTGGCCGGCCCCCCACCAGCTGCAGACCCCGGCCCAGGGGAGCCCAGCAACGCCGTGAGGAGGACAGCTTGCACTCCAGACCTGGAAGGCGCAGGCTCACGTCCCCGTGGCCGACGCTCCTGGGTGGACCCCAAGTCTCCGCTCCCGGGACCCCCCTCGAGGTTCCCTTCCACAGCGGGAGACAGCGACTCTGAGAGGTCTGAACCGAAAGGCCCACCCCAGCCTGGCAGCCGGCACCCCACTCCCCGACCCAGTGCCCCCAGAGCATCGTCCTCCCTGAGTCCCGGGGACCCGTATGCAATGCCAGGGCAGGGCCTGGCAGCCAGTCAGGTCCTACTCAGGTGGGCAATGCCCATGCCCCCCATTTATTCACTCATCAGCCTAGCATCTCGAGCACACGCATGTGAGCATCCAGGCTGGTGCTGGGGACCCAGAGCAGAGCAGTGCCCTCCCTGGGAGGGGAGGGGCACTGGGGCCGTCGGGGGAGAGAGGCCTGGAGGGCCTTGCGGGGAAGGGTGGGAGAGGGCTCCAGGGAGGAGGTGAGGACTGAGCTGGGGAGCGCTGCGGTGGGGGCACAGGAGACACACGGGTTCTTGGAGCAGGAGGGGAAGGGCAGGGGCTTGGCTGGTGCTGGTGAGTGAGGCCCCGAGTCCAGTCCTGGGTGGCCCCTCAGGTTCCAAGGGCGTCGGCAGGCCCAGCCCTCTAGGACCGAACAGACCTGCACGCAGGCTGGACAGGTGCCCAGACAGGTTACCTGTGTGACAGCCGGTGATGCCCACCTGCCTGCAGCTGCCCCAGGTCGGGGGCTCAGGGAGCCCCGGGAATCGCTGTGCTCACTCAGTCCACCTCTCTGCTCGCCAGCACGGCTGGGACAGGCCCGGAGAGACCCCGCGCCCACCTCGGGCCCTGCTGCAGGCCCACCCTGGCTGCTGTCACCCTGCCCCATGGCCCCCCTCCCCCTCCCAGGCCCCTAGGTGGCTGCAGCAGAGTCCTGGGGCAGCTCCACTGCTGGGCGACCCTGGATCCTGATGGCTTTCCTGACCGCAGAGCAAAGACGATCCCTCACTATCGCTCAAGAGGCATCTGCTGAAGCCTTTGAACTGGCGCCAGACATACACTGGGCCCCAGACCACTGAGCTGAGGCCTCTGTGACGTGGCGCCTTGTCCCTCTCCGTCCTGTGCAGCCCTCCCTCCCCAGGAAACGCCCTGCCCCTGTGTGGTGGATGGGGTGTAAGGGCCCTGGGAGTGGAGGAGACCTGGGAGGGGAGGGGACCTGGGAGGAGGAGGGGGTCTGGGAGGGGAGGAGCCCTGGGAGGAGGAGGGGCCTGGGAGGAGGAGGGGCTTGGGAGGGGAGGGGGCCCCCCCGAGGATGCCGGAACTCCAGGTTGGGCAGCCCATGCTGATGCCTTGGAAGGACAGGCCGCAGAGGCAGCTGAGTGGGGTTAGGGTTAGGCTGCAGCCCCTGCAAGACCCAGCTCACCTGACAAGCAGGTTTAGCCCCAAGCCTGTGCTCCCAGCACCTGGTCCCCCCATGGCCAGGCACCCCGGGGGTGCTGGTCACCCCAGTGATGGCCTGAGTGCGGCACAAGTTGTCCACTCCAAGCCTCGACTCCAGGCACAGGGCCTGGGGCCCAGAGAAGAGACCCCACGTGGTGGGAAAATAAGGGACTCGGGGCCTGGGTCTTTGTTGCCCACATGGCAGAAGGGAGTCAAGGCTGTAGCTGGAATGCAGGTGGACAGTTGGCCGATTTCAAGATGGGGAGATCGTCCTGCACCGTCCAGGTGGGCCCAGCGTAATCTCAAGGGTCCTCACAGGGGAGGAGGGAGGCAGGAGGGCCGGAGGGTCAGAGGAGGCAACTGGCGGCCTGAAGGTGGAGGAGAGGCCATGAGCTGAGGGATGCAGGCACCTCTAGAAGCTGGAAAAGGAGGGGAAATGGATTCTCCCCGGAGCCTCTGGAGGGGAGCAGCCCGGCCCTCACCTGGATTTAGCCCAGGGATACCCACGTCAGACTCTGACCTCCAAGACTGTAAGACCATAAGTTTGCATCTTCTAAGCCACTGAACTCTGGCCTTTTGTTATAGCAGCCACAGAACCTCATACACCCTCCTTCTTGGAACGGAGAGTCCTGCCCAAGAACAGAATGTGGCTTGTGCACACGCACGCACACATACAAATACACACTCACATGCACACACACACACACACGGGAAGACCAGGCCCAGCACCGCCCGTGGTCACCACACGTTTGTGGTCAGCCCCAGGTCGTCATCTGGACAGTAAGTCCATGTGTGGCTGCAGCTCCAGTGAGCAGGACCGCGGGGTGAGATGCAGCGCCCCGCTCTCCCTGGGTGCCCCAGCCCATAATCCCCGTCCTCCTGGCCTTCATGCTGGTCACGAACAGCGGACGGTCAGCCTGGGAGACACTTGGAGCCCCCGTGGCTTTACAGGAGGGGCCTGTCTGGGGTCACAGTTGCTTGGGGAGCACTACAGGGGGCAGAGGTAACAGGGTGACCATCCCCATGGCCCCTCCTGTGCTGCCCGCCCTGCGGTCAAGCCCTCCGAGGTCTGAGCTAGGAGCCCAGTCACGTGAGGTCAGGAAAGACGAGCCCCATGCTGTCTGACACGGACTGCAGCCCTCCGACCCGCAGCTGAGCATCCAGACTCGACGGGGGGCGGGCAGGGAGCGGCATGGCGATGGCAGGGACGAAGACAATGGCGGCTCCCACACCGCCAGCGCGCTGTCACCGCAGCGTCCTCGTGGAGAGAGCTGGCGGGGCCCTAAGCGCTCAGCGACGGGGCGAGTGAAACGGTACAACCTGAGTGACGTGGGGAAACAAGCAGGAAAGCTGCCCTCTTAGGAGAGCGTCTGGGAGGAGAGACCCTCTGGGTCGGACACTCATTTTCCTCTTTAAGCTGCCACGTGTCCTGCAGCAGCCCCTGCGGCATTGTAGCCAGAGGGTCTTTGGAGCAAAGATCGAGCTGTGAGCATTGTGAGGAGGGGGTGGTCACGATGGGACTCATGGGGTCGCAGTGGGGCGCGGGGTGCGGTATGCGGGGCGCCCTCTGCTGGCGGTGGCGGGCGCTGCAGTGGGCGGGCGGGACCGGGCCCCCTCCTCTCGGGCTGCACCCCTGACCCCCTGGAGCAGCCTGGGGGCAGGTTCTGGCTACCCGACCCAGGCCGCCTTCTCCAGCTGTCGCAGGATGCCACCAGCCCTGCTGGAGACTCTCTCACCGTCACAGGAGGGGTGGGCGGGCTGGGCCTTCCCCCAGGGGTTCTCTCCGCAGGGACACTGCCAGCTGCTCTCTCGGGAAGGTGCCCTGGCTGCTCCTCTCTCCCCACCCGCGCCCCAGCGCCAGCCCACATCAGGGCGCAGTTCCCGGGAAGTGGGCAGGATCGGACCCACCTCGCTGGCTCTGTCTGGTGGGCGGTGGGCGGGCCCTGGACTGAGGTCAAGGTAGCCGCCGCACTTGGGGTGAACGGAGCCGGTCTTTGTACTGTGTGGGTTCGGGGAGGTTTCAGCTCTTCTAATAATAGATGGGCCGCCAGGGGCCCCGGGGCTGGGCTCATGTCCTCGTCTGGAAGGCCTCCCTCCCCCTGCTGTGGTGCCGTAATTGCAGGCGTCATATTTTTAGGTCACACTTGACGTCTGAATGTGACTCACCCCGAGGACCCTGTCATCGGCGGCTCGGTGGGCTCCAGCCCAGGGCTGAAAATGACTACCTTCAGGCTGGTGGTTGTTTCTGTCCACATCCAGGCCTCTTGCTGGACACCCGGGAGCAGGGAGGCTGGGGTCGGAGCCCAGCCAGGGTTCTGCCCCTCGGTGAGCTCGTACTCAGGGGCCGGGTCTCATCCAAGGCTGCCTGTCTGCGTGTGTCAGTGCTGGGGCAGGCCCAAGACACCCTTCCACAAGGGAGTAAGCTCTGCACGGGGATGGAGAGACGAGGGGCCCTCAGGCAGGCCTGTCCCCCAGCTCCACCCGAGCCCTGCGGGACCTGCCCCAGACTCTCTGGAGGAGCAGCCTGGACCCTGGGCACCGGCAGCCCTCACCATCCCAGACACGCCTTTGGGGCCACTGTCTTCATCAGCAGGACGTCACGTCTCCCGGAGCCTCTGCCCGGCAGGAAGCTCAGTTGCTGGTGACAGGGACTTCCAGAGACCGTGGGCCCTGCAGCGGGACACACTGACCGTCAGTGCCTCAGCTCCTGTGAATCTCTCACCTTCGAGCCCTCACTTTGTCCTGTCCACCACATTGAGGCACCCAGATCCTTCCCCAGCCCTGATCAAGCCCCCGCCCCTGCATTGAAAGAACCGCCTCTAACCAAACCCCCAGGTCTCGGTCCATCCCGGCCTGCACCCCTCTGTCCAGCCCTGCGGGCCCCACCCCTCCCCACCAGGCCCTTGACATCCCACCTGCTCGTGGTCAGGGTGTTTGGGGACCAAGGGCTCGGCCCCCCTGGCCAAGGACCATTCCAGTGGGAGACACCCGTCCTGCCCAGGATCCGCTGGGATTCAGTGCAGAAACGGGCAGGAAGTCACAGGCTATCCTAGGTTACTGTGAGTATTGCAAATGTACTTGTGCACGTTTGGTCTTTTCTGTGACGTGTCAGAGAACGTGGGCCGGACGCCAGCGTCCTCGCGTCTGCAAAGTGTGTAACAGACTCGTCCTCCCGGATGGATGCTGACGATGCTGCAAGGATACTAAGTGAGGCTGAATTCACAGTGTTCACACTTGTAATTTAGACCGAAAAACGATGTTTCAGTGGAAAACTCTGCACTGTGTAGAGGGCATCTGATCTGACAGTCAGCTCAGCTCCACCAGGGGGTAGATGTGAAATTCCATCTCCCCTCCCCGACCCCCGCGCAGAAACCAGGTTCTCCTCTGTTGGTTTCAACATCAGTGACCTTTCAGTACGTCTGTCCTGCAGCTTCCCTCTGGAGTTGCTTAGAACATCTCCCTGGTTCTCCCTTGATTAATAAGTAAATAACATCTTTCACGTGAGCTCATTTTTATATCTGTGAGTCACAATCTTACCTTTTGCTGAAAATTATTTTTTAACAAATGTATTAGGTTTCTAGACATTATATATCAGTAACCAAAGTTGTGTTTGTTAATCCACACAACGTACTACTTAAGGAACCAAATATATTAAACTAATAATGTTGGAAGTTTGTAAGTGGGAACAGTTATTCAAAGGCCCTGTGACAGTTTTTAGACTTATAAATAGACGTGGAGTATGGACTTCAAAAGAGTGGAAAGCCTATTGGGAATTCCCTTGTGGTCCAGTGGTTAGGACTCCCGTGCTCTTAATACCGAAGGCCTGGGTTCGATCCCTGGTCGGGGAACTAAGATTCTGAAAGCCGCGGCAAGGCCAAAAAAACCCCAAATTCCATCTATAAAAGAGTGGAAGTCTAGGTTTGAAGAGCAGCGGGGCTCAGCCCCCCGCCTGCTGTCCTGGCCCCCAGTCTTCTGCCGGCCCCCCCTGGCCCTTGCCTGATCCTTCTCTACTTCAACTCTGGATGCTCAGACCCAGAAGAAAAGACCTTTCCCTTGAAGTCAACCTACTGTGTGCTTCCTCCCTTGCCTTGATTTAGCAAATGTTTGTTAGGTAAGTGGACGTTATTCAGTTTTTAAACCCTTCTTTTAGGCGGGAGTAACTGTGTCTGCATCCGCTGGCTTTGTAAGCCCTGCCTGGGCCCCTCGCCCCTCCCCGACCGCACACACCGCAGCAGCTGCGGCCACTCGGGCCAGGATGCTGAGAAGCGTCGGCAGGTGGCATCGCGGTCCCGTGATGATGCTTCACTGCGGACTTAAAGGCACACCGCCAGGGGGCACAAGTCGCGCCCCCCCCCCCCGTGAGAATGTTCCTTCTGAGGCGCCACGAGCCTCTCTGCCTGCCCTGTTGATGGCGAGGCGGGCCATCACCCGAGCCCGCAGCTCCCTCCCAGGGGATGGTGTTTGCCCGGGGTCCCCTCGTCTGCTTCAGGACGAGCCCTGCCTGAGCCTCTTGGACCTCCAGGCTCCCAGACTCAGTTCTTTGTCTCTGAAACCCAGGGCCTCCCAGGACCCGGGGGTCTCTCCACAGCCTCACCCACAGTCTTAATGCCCACATGCACACATGCGTGCACACACGTATGCCACACACACGCTGTACACTCGAACATACACGTGCTCACACGTGCTCACACTCACACACGTCTGGTAACATACCGTCTGGTGGCTTCCACAGCCATGGCCTCGGAGAAATCCGGGTCGCAGAACTGGAGGGCACAGACGGGAAGGAACAGGCCCAGGAGGGGCCAGGACAGGGGGACCCCTTTAGACTGGTAAGGGCGGAGGCAGGGAGGGTCCCACGCCTGGTTCTGGTTGGGGGATGGCCGAGAGCACGTGCATGAGGGCCCACTCGGCCCCCCAGCCATTGTCTGGGGAGGGGCCCGAGGAGGTGCGGGGGAAGGGGGCTTGGGCAGGGGAGAGGGGCAGGGAGGGACTCCAGGTCCAGGGTGACGTGGGCACAGGGGCCCTTTCAGTGGCTCCCGGGGCGACCCATCCTGGCCCCCACTTTCCCTTCACCAAAGGCATCCCCTGGAAATCCAAGACCCACTCCCTTCCCGGCCATCTCCTGCTCAAGGTCACGGCCTGCCCAGTGGATGTGGACTCAGGAGCTCCCGAGCGGAGGGTGCGGCCTACAGGGAGGGTCCCGGTGCCAGGGTGGGACTTGCCTGCCCAACTCCCTGAGCACTCCTGTCCCAGCCGCAGCATCCTCCTGGCAGCTGGGAAGGGCCGTCCTGTGGCTCACTCACCTGCATCCGCCGTGTTGGCTGGGTCAGCACAACTCAGAACTGAATATTTCATGGCGGCACCATAAAGAAGGCACTTATTTAGAAAGATGATGTGATTATTTTATAGACTGAATCACAGCGACATTTAAAGAGGGGATCCATATTGTGAGGTGACGGTCCACATCACCCTGGTCCACGCATCACACACAGGCTGGCGTGGGGGACATCCCACCATGCAGGCCATGCCCGCCTGGGGCTGCAGCCCAGCATCCACACCCACGCCACTGCCACCCAGTCCCAGCTGACCCCTCTTGTCCCCGCCTGTCCTCACCTATCCTCACCTATCCTCCCCGTGGCCCAGGTGGGCCCCGTGTCTGGGGCTTCCAGGACTTGGGCCTTTCAGCAGCTGACCCGGCCCGCGAGGAGCCGGGTCTTCACCGCGGCGCTGGGCGGCACCGCTCGAGAGGCTCTCCCATGCTGTGCTGAGCTCAAGGAGGCTGGGCTCCTGGACCACAACCAACCCACGGCCTCCCACCCTCCCTCCATCCCCGCACTCCTTTCTCCAACTCTCCCCAGATGGGGGTGACTTTTTGTATTTTCACTCTTTCTATATTCAGCAGCTTTTACACTACCTTATTTCGTTAAAAATTATAATTTATTTAAAAAACAGAAAGTGTAAGACAAAGCCCTAAGTTCCCGGGAGGTTTGAGCCCAGGTGGCTCAGGGCCTTCCCAGCTGGGGCAGGGCTGGGGCGGGCCTGGTGGGCCTTGGGGTGGGGTGCCCCAGAGGGGGCAGTGGGGCAGCTGAGCAGGACACTGGACGTCGCGCTGAGTGCCCTCCTGTGCGGAGGTAGCTGCGACCCTGGCCTTGGCGGGGTTTCCCTTCTCCCAGCGCTGAGCCAGCGCTTATGCCGGATCGGAACTAGGAATCTGACAGGCCGTTTGTTTCCTGCCTCTGCCGGAGCGGGCCACTAGCCTTCTCCCAGAGACCGGGGGAGACCACTCCTCAGCTCCTGGGCTCCTGGCCTCCCCGCCGCACAACCCCTGCACTGCCCTCCCCCCGCTCCAGGCTCAGGGAGTCTCTCAGAGCCCGTCCTGCCAGCGGCCGGCAGGCCCAGCGTAGATGTCGTCACCCTCGGTCCTTGGGAATTGGTGGGGAGGCGCCAAGAGTGGGGGAGACGTCCTTGGCCCCCTGGGTTGAGCCCAGCCCAGCCTCCCAGCTCACGGCCTCGGCCTCCCCACCTCCGCATTCCTGGCCCCCAGGATCCACCTGTCAGCACAGGCCTCTGGGGTCAGGCAGCCCCACGGAACCGGCTTTTCCAGCCGCCTCGCCAGCTGGCCTCAGCCAGGCCCTGGGGCGCTGGGAGGAGGAAGGCAGGTCGCCTGGTCAGGGGTGGCTGTCTGCGGTCTGTGTGAGAACGGGAAGCCTACGGGGGGGGGGGGGGGGGGGGGGAGGGGGGGGAGGGGGCGGGGGGCGGGGACGGAGGCGACTGGGACGGGCCAGGAGGGGCCCAGGAGGCGCCCAGACCTGGGCTACCTACGCACACACGCACCCTCCCCCAGCCGTGCCCGGCCCACCCGCCACTGCCCAAGGCCCTCCAGCCCCGCCAGGCGGGCCTCCTCCCCTGGGCCACATGGGTCACTCTAGGGGCCCCCGCCCCAGAGCACTGCTCCTCTGACCCTCCTGGGCCTGCAGAGGCAGAGGCCCACCTCCCGGGTCCTCAGGCCCTAGGCCCTGTGGCCCAGCTGGCAGACCCTCGGGACCCTGCCCGCCCCCCCCCCGACCCCTAGCTGTGACCAGCGCCCAGGGCCCTCGGTAGCCGCTATGCCACGGAGGGCCTGCTAGGGAGGCCCTGGATGCCCGGCCTTGGCCTTCCCACCGCCCCCCTCCAGCCCCACAGGTCCCTCCTGCCCCTGCCCCGCTCCTCCCCCCCTCCCCCTCCCCCTCCCCCCTCCCCTCCTCCCCCTCCTCCCCCTCCTCCCCCTTCTCCCCCTCCTCCCCCTTCCTCCTCCTCCCCCTCCCTCTCCTCCCCCTCCTCCCCGCCCTTGGCCTTCCCTGGCCGGCAGGTCCCTCCTCCCTCTACTCCCCTTCCTCCTCCTCCCTCCCCCAGCTCCTCCCAATGCACTTCCTCTGTGTCTCTCCTGTTGTGAGTCAGCAGGGAGCTGTGAGGTTCTTAGCCGGTCAGTCTATGAGCCCTCCCTAGGCCTCCCTGCTTCCGGAAAGCTCTGCACCTGAGGCTTCCTCAGCAGCTGACTAAGAGGGGCCCTGCCCACCCCACCTTGACCCAGCCAGGTTCCTTCCTGGGGTGGGGGCAGGTTGGAGTAGCCAGCGAGCTGATCTCAGGGTCCCACCCCTCCTGCCCACCCTCACTCCTCTGCCTGGGCTCCCGAGGCTGACCAGGGCCTGGACCTTGTCACCTCGCCCCCAGCCCCCATAGGAAAGTCCCCTCCCAGCGCTCCACTCCCCCTGAGCCCACCAGCAGGGGGCGGGGAGGCGGGAGTCCAGGGGACAGAAGCAGGAGGGGCAGGAGTCGCCAGGCTGTGCCAGGGCCTCGAGCCCATGACCAGCGTGCGAGTCCCAGCACCAGCTCGTGTGGGGCACAGGGGCCGCGTGGCTGGCCTGGTGCTGCGGGTGCCTTGGCTGCCTGTCCCCTCGGGAACAGCCTTGTCCAGGGCAGACCGCCCGTCACAACAGCTCACCAGACAGTGGCTCCCACTTTGGGCCTCTCCAAGGAAACTTCTAGAACGGCCCTTCGTTTTGGACACAGCCCCTGCCCACAGACATAACCCCCGACCTGGGACACAGCCGGCCTCTCATCAGGACGGATGCACAGCAGAGAAACCCGGACGCAGTCTATGACAGGGCGCCTCCCTCACCGCTGGGGCACCTGGACTCTCCCCTAAACCCCCGGCCCCGCCCACTGTTTCTGAGGACTCTAGGGGCCTTTGGGCACATCTCCATGGGAACAGACCCCAAATCTCAGCTACTTTGTCACTCAGAGAGCTCTCCCTATGGCTGGTTCCAAGCCTTCATTTTCAAGCCAAAGGCTCCTTCTCGCCTGCTGGGCCTCCCTTTAAACACCTGGCAGAAGTTGTGACGTCAGGGTTTTTCTTTACTGTGTCTCAGGTGCCCCTAGAAGGGGCCTGGTATCCTGGGAAAGGAGATGGGGATGGAGGGTCCATGCTCCCCCCACCCAGGACACCCTAGGCCCCAGCCCTGGTTCTAGCTGAGCCCAGAGGAGAGGGCTGAGGGGGTGAGGCGGGCCCGAGTGCTCAGAC
Organism: Mesoplodon densirostris; assembly: GCF_025265405.1. Lineage (NCBI taxonomy): Eukaryota > Metazoa > Chordata > Mammalia > Artiodactyla > Ziphiidae > Mesoplodon > Mesoplodon densirostris. The sequence continues at coordinate 987,068 of NC_082661.1, forward strand.
AGGGGTAGGGGCCGCTGGCTGAGGTGGAGGAGCAGAGGGTGGGGGCACCAGGCAGATGCGCAAGGCCCAGGTGGACCCGAGGACGGGAGCTCCAGACAGCACCGGCCCCTCCTGGAGTCTCTGGGAGGGATAACCAGGCCACCATCATGCAGCTCAGAATCGGGAACTTCCAGGCGGAGTTGGCAGCAGTTCACAAATATTCGTTTGAAAAGTAAAGTCCCATTAAAGAGCTAACTCACTGCTGATAGCTGCAAATTATTTTTGTATTCATACAAAACGCCACCATCCCTCCCGGTCTGAGTGAGGGCTGGGGTCCCCTCACCTCGCTGCTCATGTGGACCCGAGGTCAGTGCCAGTGACCTCAGGGAGGAGCACAGTGGGAACGATTGGCCTGGAAGACCGAGGTTGAAAAGGGACACTCCAGCCCGGCCCCTTTGGGTCTTCCAGAGCAACCTTGTAAGAACCACATGCATTTTCTTCCATTTTTTCAGATTTTTCTGGTCCCCTTCCATACTTTTTAAACATTTTTATTGTGGATGTGTCCAACCACACACAAAGTGGAGACAAGGGTCATCAGGTCCAAGCCCAGCCCCTGCTTTTCTGGTGCCAGCTCACTTGCTCTGTAAATACATCCTGCAGTTTCTCTAAAAGGCCCTGAACTCCCCACTTTTCACTTTCTTTTCCTCTGTCAGCAGCTCCTCCTGCTCGATGCTACTGGTAAGAGGAACATTTCGAAAGACCCTAAATGTTCAGCCTTTGGGGGCTGGTTAAACGTCTGGCTATAATACCATGGTGGCCCATGAACTCACATAGGCTAGAAATGCACACTTACCTACATACACGGGCCTGTGCCTGCACCTAATGACATTCTGAGAAGACAAGACCAGGGTTAACAGGAGCTGTCTCAGGGTGTGCGGGAAATGTGAGGGGGTTTAGAACATGACTTTTGATGGTCAATGTTTTGTGAGTGTTCTTTAAGAAGCATGGCTTGGTTGTGTAATAAGAAAATAAGCTTACAAAATATGGAACAAGAGAAGGATGCCCACTCCCACCACTTCTATTCAACATAATACTAGAAGCCCTAGCCACAGAAATTAGGCAAGAAAAAGAAATAAAAGGCATCCAAATTAGAAAAGAAGAACTAAAACTGTAACTGTTTGCAGGTGACACGGTATTATATATAGACAACCCTAAAGACTCCATCAAATAATTGTTAGAACTAATAAATGAATTCAGTAAAGTTACAGGATATAAAATCAATACATAAAAATCTGTTGATTTCTATACACTAATAGCTATCAGAAAGAGAAATAAAGAAAACAATCCTGTTTATAACTGCATCAGAAAGAATAAAACATCTAGGAATAAATTTCACCAAGGAGGTGAAAGACTTTTATATTGAAAACTATAAGACATTAATGAAAGAAACTGAAGAAGACACAAATAAGTGAAGAGATATACTATGTTCATGGATTAGAAGAATTAATATTGTTAAAATGTCCATACTACCCAAAGCAATCTACAGATTCAGTGCCATCCCTATCAAAATTCCAATAGCATTTTTCAAAGAAATTAGAACAAAAAATCCTAAATTTGTGTGGAACCACAAAGAACCCCATATAGCCAAAGAAATTCTTGAGAAAAAAAGAACAAAAGCTGGAAGAATCATGCTCCCTGACTTCAGACTGTACTACAAAGCTACAGTAACCAAAACAGCATAGTACTGGCACAAAAACAGATACATAGACCAGTGGAAGAGAATAGAGAGCCCAGAAATAAACCCACACATATCTGGTCTATTAATTTACAACAAAGGAGTCAAGAATATACAATGGGGAAAGGACACTCTCTTCAATAAACGGTGTTGGGAAAACTGGACAGCCACAAGCCAAAGCATAAGACTAGACCACTATCCTAGGCCACACACAAAAATTAACTCAAAATAGATTAAAGACTTGAGTGTAAACCATGAAGCCATAAATCTCCTAGAAGAAAACTTAGGCAGTATGCTTCCTGACATAGGTCTTGGTGACAATTTTTTGAATTTGAGACCAAAAGCAAAAGCAACAAAAGTAAAAATAACCAAGTGGGATTACATTGAACTAAAAAGCCTCTGCACAGCAAAGGAAACCATCAACAGAATGAAACGGCAACCTACTGAATGAAAGAAAATATTTGCAAATCGTATCTGATAAGGGGTTAATATCCAAAAAACATAAAGAACTCACACAGTTCAATAGCAATACAAACAAACAAACAAAAAACAATTGACTAAAAAGTGGGCAGAAGAACTGAAAAGACATTTTTTCCAAAGAAGACATGCAGATGGACAACAGGCACATGAAAAGGTGCTCAACATCACTAATCATCAGGGAAATCAAATCAAAACCACAGTGAGATACCACCTCACACCTGTTAAAAAGGCTATCGTCCAAAAGACAAGAAATAAGTATCGGTGAGGATGTGGAGAAAGGGGAGCCCTCCTCCACTGTTGGTGGGAATGTAAATTAGTGCCGCCACTGTGGAGAACAGTGTGGAGGGTCCTCAAAAAACTAAAAATGGAACTACCATGTGATCCCACAATTCTGCTTCTGGGTATTTGTCCAAAGAAAACAAAAACACTTAACTCAAAAAAGATATCTGGGGATTTCCCTGGGGTGGCACAGTGGTTAAGTATCTGCCTGCCAATGCAGGGAACATGGGTTCAATCCCTGGTCCAGGAAGATCCCACATGCCGCAGATCAACTAAGCCCGTGTGCCACAACAACTACTGAAGCCCACACACCTAGAGCCCGTGCTCCGCAACAAAAGAAGCCACCACAATGAGAAGCCCGTGCACCGCAACGAAGAGTAGTCCCCGCTCACCGCAACTTGAGAAAGCCTGCGTGCAGCAACAAAGACCCAACGCAGCCAAAAACAAATTAATTTTTTAAAAAGTATCTGCACCACCCCCATGTTCATGGCAGCATCATTTACAACAGCAAGATATGGAAACCAACTTAGAGTCCACCAATAGATGAATGGATAAAGAAGATGTGGTATATACATACAATGGAGTATTATTCAGATTAAAAAAAAGAAGAAAATCTTGCCATTTATGACCACATGGATGGACTTTGAGGGCATTATGCTAAGTGAAATAAGTCAGACAGAAAAAGACAAATACTATATGATTTCACTTATACGTGGAATTAAAAAACAAAGAACAAGCTCATAGATAACAGAGAAAAGATTGGAGGTTGCCAAAGGTGGGGCAGGATGAGGGCATGGGAGAAATGGGTGAAGGGGATCAAAGATTTAAAAAAAGAACAAATTTTAATAAAAAAAATAAAATTAAAAGACACCTCTTAGATTGAAGGCCACTGGCAGAAAGAAACTTCCTCTTTGATGAAGTCACTCAGCCCCTCCAAGGGGACTTCCAGCTCCTTTCCCAGGGGCAACTATTGCTAAAGATATTCTTTAAGGATCAGTTGGGCATGAATATATAGATTTGCACTGTCTACAGAATAGAAATGAAAGTTTCTACTATATATAAAAATATTATACAAGAAATATAATTGATCAAGACATACTTCCTTTCTTGAAGGAGAAAATAATAACACAATAAAAAAAAATAATAACCAGAGCAATACCAATAACAACCCAGAGGAGCTGTTCTGAGCTCTTCCCATGTATTAATTCATTTTATTCTAAAAATTAAATACCCTAAAAAGAAGAAAAAAATTTTTAAATAAGCTTCAAAAGTATGGGATCAGGAGAACTAGAGGTTTTCGCCAGTTTCATTTTCAACTGTGTTTCTGCCTTCAAATTTTACAATAGTTTCATGATCTTCTTAATTGTTCACACGCATGTTTTCAATCACCACTTCACATTTCCTAGAATTCATTCCTTTGGCATGTGCTGTTTATGGCCTACTGTGATTTATTTATCTGATCCCCCGCTGTTGGACATTTATCTGCTTCAGCTTTTCACTGGGAAGTGAGGGAAGCCCCAAGAACCACAGGGACCACCTCCTACACACTAGGACGGCTAGAATTAAAAAGACGTAACAACCTGTGCCGGAGGAGGTGGCATCATCAGAACCTTCATTCATACCTGCTGGGAAGGCAAAAGGGTGCAGCCACTTTAGGAGACAATCTGACTGTTCCTCAAAAGGTCAAACACAGAATTAGCATGTGACCCGGCAATTCCGCTCCTGGGTTATGCCCAAGAGAAGGGAAAACCTATGTCCACACTGAAACTTGTACAGAAATGTTCAGGGCAGTGTTAGTCATACGAGCCAAAAGGTGAAGGAAGCTACATGTCTATCAGTGGATGAAGATTAACAAAATGTCATCCATCCACACAGTAGAGCATCATTCAGCTATCAAAGGAGTGAATTAGTGACACACTGCAACACGGATGACCCTTGAAAACATCACGCCAAATGAAAGAAGCCAGATGCAAAAGTCCACGTATTATATGATTCCATTAATGTGAAAAGTCCAGAAAATGTGAATCTATAGAGACAGAGAGCAGGTGAGCGGCTACCAGCAGCTGGGAGTGGCGGGGGGCGCAGGGGGTGGCAGCTACAGGATACAGAGTTTCTCTTTGACATGATGAAACTCCTCCAACATGGACTGTAGTGATGGTTGCACAGTGTGCAGCATCTGTGGACGCACTGAAGCCACTGACTGTACTTTTTAAACGGGAGAATTGTATGGTATGTGAGTTATATCTCAGTAAAGCTTTTTATTTTTTTTTGGCCAAGCCACATGTTTTGCGGGATCTTTTTTCCCCGACCAGGGTTCGAACCCGCGTTCCCTGCAGTGGAAGCAGAGTCTTAACCACTGGACCACCAGGGAAGTCCTCAATAAAGCTATTTTTAAACAGAATAAAAATAGGGCAGCCCCAAATTTCTGAAAACAGGACAAAGGAACTTGGAGGTACATAAAAGTCACCTTGCTGTGCCCCAGAGCAACCTGCTGCCAGTGAGTTTCTGCTCCTGACTGGGGCCTCCAGTGCCCCCAGGCTCTTGCCCACAGCAGGCTTCACCCTGCCGGACCCCCCAGTCCTTGTCCCGTCTGTTCCTCAGGGTCTCACTGCCAGATTGTCTGGGGGGCTTGGGTGGTGGTGGTGGGTGGTGGTGGTGGGTGGTGGGTGGTGGGTGATGGTAGGTGGTGGTGGGTGGTGGGTGGTGGGTGGTGGTGGGTGGTGGTGGGTGGTAGGTGGGTGGAGGTGGTGGTGGTGGTCACCCCATGCAGCCCTGCTCTGTGCTGCACGGTCTCCCAAGCGTCAAGACCCAGCGGCCGGGTGGTAACTCCTCTCCAGTGAGGATGGGACTCAGAGGGGTCAGACCCAGGCCAAGGCCCCATGGGCATCCATGGAAGAAGCCTGAGGCCTGGGGCGGCCCCATCACTGAACTCTCACTCCAGAGACAGAGGATAGGGGAGCAGGCGGGGCCCGGAAGGACAGGTGCTTGGTCTGGGGGGTGGGGCCACGGATTACAATATCCTTTCTAATGAACTGATATTTATCTATTATTTCTACACCAGGCACAGATCAACCTAAATGTTACAAAAAATAAAGGAGAAGTCATGGTCTAACACTTGTCCACCATTTCTTTAAGTTTTGTGTCAAATTTCCCCTTGAGATATTTCATTTTAGACCATCTATATTTCTGTAAAGGGCTGCTTGGCTTTTTCTACCAAGAGCCTTAAAATTGTCCTCAGGGTTGGATCCCGTAATTCCCCCAGGAGACTCTCCCTGGGAGCGTGGTCTCTTCAGACAAAGGCAGACCTGCTCAGCAGGGGTGGTTTGTAAATGCAAAAGCAGGGAATCAAGTGGCATATCCCATATCCAAAAGTCAGGAACAGTGAATTTGTTACATAAGCCCCACACAGTTCATTAAAATCTTGTTGATTTTGAACAAATTTTAATGCAAGAGAAAGGTGTATGAAATGATGTTGTGCATAGAAGTACTTCAGCCGCTCTGTGTATGTACCTGTGTGTGTATCTGTATGTATCTAATGTGTGCATGTATCCATGTATCTGTGTATTTGTGTGTACGTGTGTACGTATGTGTCTCTGTGTGCATGTATGTATGTGTGTATGTATCTATGTGTGTGTGTATTGTGTACGCACGTATCTCTGTGTGTGTATGTATCTCTCTATGTGTAACCATGCATGCATGTATCTGCGTATATGTGTGTGTCTCTGTGTATATGTATGTATCTATGAGTGTGCATGTGTCTGTGTGCACATGTGTGTATCTATGTGTGTGCATGTGCGTGCATATCCCTCCAAAAGAAATATACCAAAGAGGCAACTGTGATTATCTCTGTTGGGTGTGATTATGGGTAATTTTAATTTTGTTCTTTAAAATGTTTTCACATTTTCTTAATAATGTGTAATGAGCAGCTGTAACTTTTATAATCAGAACAGAACAGAACAAGAAAGGGGCACAAAAGGCTGGCCAGCAGGACAGGTCTGAGCAGGGTGGGGGACCTGCATCTCCAGGAACAGAGGGTGCATTTTGCCTGCATTTGCGGCTTCAAGGAAGAGGTGACTGATAAGGGACCCTCTCCCCTCGACCCGCCCCCGCCTCCGTAAGGCCAACCCACCGCCACAATGAGGACCGGTGTCATGGCCGACCCTGGGAGGATGGGACATGGATGGGATCCTGGTCCTGAGAGCCAAGGCCGCATGAGTGTTTCCAAACTGGAGCTCAGGCTGGGCTGAAGGGGTCAGCGGGCTGACTGGGGTCATGTTCCTTCTTCTCTCTGCACTCAGTGGGGCCCTGGACACATGGCCTGGATGCGCGGGAGGTGGGGTGCACCAGAGGTCGCCGGCAGCATCCGAGCTCCTCTGGGGTGTCCAGCGAGACCGAAACGCCAGAGAGCCCCTGGGGGGAGCGAGCAGCTTCCGTGTCCGATGTGCCAGCTAAACGCAGGGCTCTGTGGGGTGAAGGGCCCTCCCCCATCCCCACTTCCCTGTGAGCGAGCACCAGGGAGCCTCCCGGCTGGAGCTGTGTCCAGGGAATGCCCGAGGGCCTGGAGACGACTAGGAAAGCACTGGGGAATGGGTGGGGCGACGGGATTGCGAGCGTCACCCGGAGATCCTTGGAAACGAGGGTCCCTGACCGGCCCTGGTGGCTGGACTTGGTGGAGACTGTCCCCAGGCCTGGACACAGCAGTGGGCTCTGTCCTGTTGGCAGAGGCTTGGCGGTCCCTGTGTTTATGGCTATGACAGTGGCTTCAAAAAGGTCCCAGCTGCACCCATGGGTCCAGCCCCTGCCTGCAGCATGGGCCTCACACAGAGAAGACCCTTAGTGGGAACTGGGCCCAGCCCCTCCCCACAGTGCCAGGAGCCTCCTCCCAGGAGAGAGAGCTGGAGCAGGCAGGCCTGGGTGGAGTGCAGGGCGGACGAGGCCAGGCTGGACCCCACATGGCACACAGGGTGCCCCGTGCCCACCTGTCCTGAGGCTCCCATTGAGGGTGGACAGGATTAGCAAATTAAAAAATCAAAGTTAAAGCAAGGTGATATTTGAATTTCTGATCAACAGTAAACCATTTCAGTATAAACCTGTCTCATTCATTGTTGATCTGAAATTCAAGTTTAACTGACCACCCTGTATTTCATCTGGCATTCCTCCCCCCGCCCCCCTCCCTGCTCTCCGCTCCCACCCAGCACTGAGCCTTGCAGTCTCTTGACCCCAAGCTGCAGCCCCGATGAACCAGATCCAGGATGGAGAAGGACCAGGGGACCCAGGGCGGTGGCAGCCTAGAGGGGTGGGCTGGGGGCGTCTGTGGGTTCCGCACAGTCTCACAGCCCAGAATGCCCCGCCCCCCGCATCACTGCTGGGCTCCTGGGCTGGTCAGGATTCTCCGGAGAGACAGAACCAGTGTGTGGCGGGGTGTGCGTGTGTGGGCGAGGGTGGGGGGGTGCCTGGAGGGGGAGATATATTTTAAGGGACTGGCTCACACGTTGCAGGGGCGGCAAGTCTGAAGTCTGCAGGGCAGGCCGGCAGCAGGCAGACCCATGGAAGGGTTCACGTCTGGAGGCAGAATTCCCTCTTCCTAAGGGGAATTTCAGCCTTTTTCTCTTATGTTCTGCAACTGATTGGATGAGGCCCACCACAGGTTGGAGGGTGTGAAATAACAGAAAAAATAAACACTGGCCTGTCTCCAGACCCTGACGCAGCCCTCCTTAATCCCTTGGAATTTCCTGGGTGATAGGAGTGTCTTTCACTCTAATGAGGTGACTCTGGGTGGCCTCCTGGATGGGGGCTGGTGACCAGAAAGACCAAGACATGGTCAGGAGCTGGAACTTTCATGGGCACCCCACCATCCTCCGGGAAATGGGGAGGGGCTGGAGGTCGACTTAATGACCGATCGCTCTGATGTGACCGTTACCGAGACCAAGCTCGCTCTGCTCACCGCACGACAGGCCGATGAATCGGGAGGCGAGGTGCTGAGACAAGGAGGGCGGCTTTATTGGGAAAGCCGGCAGACGGAGAAGACGGCGGACTAGTGTCCCTGAAAAACCATCTTATCGGGCTTTGGATGCCAGTTTCTTTTATAGCACAGAGAGGGGGAGGAGATGAGGAAGTAAAGTAAAAAGGCCATAAGATTTGCACATGTCCCCTGGAATGGCCAGCCTCGGGGAGGGGGTGTGTTAATTTCTTCTTTCTTGTAGCCATCCGCAGGTGGACAGGGTCCACGGAGGTACAAAGGCACTTCGGTTTAACATTCAGGCTGAGGGCGGGGTTCCCTGAGGCAGGCCATTCTGTATGATTATAATAACAAAGGCAACGAAAAGCAAAGGTTAAAGTTAAAGAAACAGACCGAACCTGGATTCCGATTTAGCTCTTCCCGGTCACAGGATGAAGCCGCCGTTAAAATCTCTGAAGTGCGGGGTTGAGCGAGTCCAGGTGGGTGAACACACCCGAGTACCGGGAGGGTGACACACCCCAGCTCCACGGGGACAGGAGTTCCTGCACCTGGGACACTCCCAGACCTCCCCCTAAGTGCCTCTTCATCTGCTTGTTCATCCTTTATGACTTGATAAACTGGTGGACGTAAGTAAGCACTTCCCTGAGTTCTTCCAGCTAGTCTAGCAAATGATTAAATCGTGGGAGGGTGTCAAGGGAACCCCTGATTTGTAGCCAAGTGGGCAGAAGTTGTGGGTAACCTGGGGACCTACTACTTGTGACTGGGGCTGAAGTGGGGGACAGTTGTGGGACTGAGCCCTTACCCTGTGGGGTCTGAGCTAACTGGTCGGTATCTGAATTAAATCGAATAGCAGGACACCCAGCTGGTGTGGGGAAGGCCCACAGGTCTGACGTCGGAAATATTCTGTGGTGAGAGAAGGAGAAGCAGGGGTTGTGTTTCCCGGAGGGCACGCTCTTCCTCAGAGTCCCCGGACTGCAGACGTTACACCTTCACAGCCACACCTGGACTGCTGTTCGACTACATAGCTGGTGCCGTGGCCCAGCCCAGCAGACACGTGAAATTCACCATCACAGCAACTGAGGCCCTCTGCCCTGGCTCCAGGGGGGGCATGGCGTCCAGCCCTGACCTCGAGCACAGCTGGGGACCTGCACTTGAGCCGGGAAGGACCACGGCCCCTTCCCAATTTGCTCACAGCACCCACGGACTGGGCCCTCCACCCATCCGCCCACCGCACCCCCGGAGAAGCCCCCTTCCCTCTCCCAGCCTCTCTGGGGCCAGAGTCTTGCAGGCCAGCTGCCACCTGGCTGTGTGGCTCTGCCGTGCCCGACCCGGTGTCCAAGGTGGCGGCATTAATTTGAACAACGCCCAGCAATGCTGCCACCCCGCCCCGTCAAAGCACGGGTTGTGCTGTGGCTTCGGGAGCCCGAGAGGACTCCATGCTAAATTAGACTCGAGAACAATTACATAACGAAGCGCACCTCGCTCTCTTCCCCCAGTCAGAGCGCACGGTGAATCCAGCCTGACAGTCTCCCCTGTCGCAGAAAGACTTTCAGCAGGAGGATTGATCTCCCTGCTCCATGAGGCCGGGGTAGGAGGGGCCGGCAGACCGTGCACCCCGGCCAGCCCCTCCCCCGCCCCGGGCCGCTCTGGCGCTGGGCCCAGGGTAGGGACGAAGGCTCGTCAAAGCGATGGTGGCCACAGTGATGGTTCATTCCCGTCAGCTGCAGGCTGATGTCCTGCTTGTCCTTATCCAATATTAGCTCAAAGGGGGGAACGCGCTTTTAAAATGTTAACTGTAAATCCTGCATGTCTAATTCTTTCAGTTACCTCTAAGGCAGACAGATTCCAATTAGCAAAGGGGAGACTCTGTATATTGGGCCCCTCGGGGACTGGGCCACATGGGGGGAGCAGAGTGGGCGCGGGGCAGGGCCGGGTGGGAAGAGGGGCTGCCTGAGGGACCCTCACTGGCACGCCCCTTTGCCGGCCCTCGGACCTCCTTGTCACTCTCCACCCCGCAGCCCCTCCTTCCCAGGGCGTGGAGGCCACGCTGCTGCTGTGCACAGGGCCTCCCTGGGGCCACCGTTTCTGTACTTTCAATACAGGGGACCCCTCAGAGCACCCCAGCCCTGGCCTCAGGGGGCTGCTTCCTGTCCTTGGGGCCAGGGCCCTTTGGGGGTCTCTGCTGGCAGGGGCTGGGCCTGGCAGGTCCCGAGCCCTTCCCGATCCGGCCTCCCTGCTCTGCGCCCACCGCCATGCCTGGAGGATGGGGTGCCTTGCTGGGCTGCTTCTCCTGGAACGTGGAGTGGGCAGCAGAGGCCCCGGCCACAGGGAGGCCCAAAGCCCCCGTGTGCTTAACGTGCTGTAGTGACACCGGAGTTTGGGCTCACCCCACTCCTCACACCGCGTGCACCCAGGCAGACCCCAGGAGAGGGCATGAGGCGGCACCCAGGGCGCCTGCTCTCACTCCTGAGCTGGGGGGAGCCCTCCTCACCTGCCCCGCACTGTTCGCCCCCAAAGAACCCCCAGTTTCTGCCACAGCCCACACTGCAGACCTGCCTGGGAGAGCTCCCAGCCGCCAGCCCCGCAGGCCCAGGCTGGCGCTCCTCCAGGGCCTCGGCCTCGCTCACCTCCACGGCCCTGCTGTGCCCTCCGCCAGCACCCCCTACACACCCATCCTCGTGCGGGCCCCGTGTCTGGGCAGGACCGAGAGGGCGCCCTGCACCAGGTCGTGCAAACTCTGTCCGGAAAGCTCCTCCCTCCTCCAGCGCCAGCCCCAGCAAGCTAACTCCCATTCTTGCTTCAGCGTCAGCCTGAAGACTGCCTCCTCCAGGAAGTCCCCCTGATTTCCCCAGGGGGCTGGATTCTTCTTCGTGTCACAGTCGCCCTCACAGGTCACGTCTTCAAAGAAAACGCATGTGGGGTTGAGCGCCAAGGAGCCAGCGACTGCTCTGCGTCCACTTTGGTCTCCTGGAGCCTGGATCCCCACAGGGGCTGGAGGAACAACTGAACAAACGAATGATGAGGTGCAGGCCCTGAGGGTGCTTGGAGCCACCCGTTTCCCTGGCAGCCTGACACTGTGCCTTGCCTTGGGCCCCACAGCCCCCGGGGAGGGGCAATGGGCTCCCATTGAGGAGATTCTGGCCCCTCTGCTGGGGCCACAGCGGGAGGCAGGCTGGGAGTCACTGAAACTCTGTGGACAGTCCCGGTGCTGGAAAGGGCCGCGGGGGCCGCTGTGCCCCAGCTGCAGGCCCTGAAGATGACTCTGTTCTTGGTGCCTCCCAGGAGCCGGGCCCCCCCAGGCCCTGCACCTCAGGTCACCCGCCTGAGCGTGTGGCCTCGCCAGCAGCAGGGGCAGGTGAGGGGCCACCAGAGCCCCGGGTCTCCCCACCGGGCCCCGCACGCCCGCAGACCGCAGAGTGGGTGGCACCACGGTGTGAACAGGCCTGTGGCCCTCGGTCACAACTGCGTCTCCTCCTCCCTGCGTCTTGTGCACCGTGTGTGGCCCAGAAATTCACACACAGATGGAGGGGAGGTGGGGGCCTGGCAGGAGCGCGCCCTGGTCTCCACTGTGTCCTGAGGGCCCCCGACCTGCACGCGCGCCCCACCCACGGCTCAGCCTGCGCCCTCATGGTGACCCAGAGCACGCCTGGTCTCAAGGTCTAAGAGCCGGGGAGAACTCCAGACATGATCAAGTCCACGGGAGGCGAAGGGTGGGCTCGTCCTGTCCTCAGGGGAAAGAGGTTGACCAACAGGCCCAGGGAAGCTGTGCAGGGACACGGAGGGGCCGGCAGGAAGCTGCAGGCGGTGGGCTTTGACGACCCCGCAGTTCTGAGGCACCGTCCACTTCCTGCTGAGAGCGAGCGGCCCGGCCTCACCCCCCTCTGCGGGTCACTCCTCCCTCTGGGCCAGGCCCGGCCGGCCCCGCTTGTTTGCCAACGGGAGCGTCTGGAAGGCCCCAGGCCTCTGCCAGGCAGGCGAGGGAGGAGAGCAGCCCTGCCAGCTGACACGGCAAGCTTGGTGCTGGTGGGTGAGGCTGCTGAACCCCAGGCCCGAGGAGAAGCACCCATGACACACACCCACCCACACTAGACACCCCCAAGAGACCCAGACAGAGAGCCAGGACGCTCAGACAGATGCCCCACAGAGACCTGCCACGGCACAGGCTCGCACAAGACACCCCCAAACAGATCCCCCCCCCAACAGACACACACGCACTGGGACACACCTTCCCGCCCGGGTGTCCTCTGCCTGCAGCAGCCGCAGCCCGGCCCACACCCCAACAGGCAGGCAGCCCAGCAGCTGGCTGTGGTTTCCTAGGAAACGCGGTCACTGCCATGGCATCACAGAGTCCTGAGGGCCTCCAGCACGTGCCAGACGAGCCCCCTAGAGCCTACCTGGAACTCAGGCTACAAGTGGGCGCCGGCCAGAGGCCGATGAGATGCCTAGTGGGTGGAAGGGGCCCCGGGAGCTGGGGACAGGCCCTGAGATCACCGTGGGGAGGCCAAGCCCAGCCCCCCAGAGGCCCGTGAGCCCAAGGCTCTGCCCACCCAGGTCCTGAAGCGGGAGGAAAGGACCCTCTCCTCCACCCACCACCCCACTGCCTCCTCCAGCCAGGCCGGCCCCTGTACCCAGGGGCAGAAGCCCTTCCTGAGATGCCTGCTTTCCTGGAGACAAAAGCACTGCTGAGAGGAGGGGGCCAGGGAGAAGCGGGCCTGCAGTCCTGTTGCCCGGGTGAAGGGGTGGGACCCCTCCCCTGGGGGCCTTGCCAGCTCAGGACCCCTGCTGGCTGGCAGGTGGGACCAAGTATGCCAGGGCCTGCCTTTGGGGCAGGGAGGGGCAGGGCAGGGACACCAGGAGGGGGAGATGGGGCTCAGAATGGCCGGCCGTGGAAAGCCTTGTAGACCCCTGGCCTTCCCCCAGAGAGTCCCCAGCACACCCCGCCCACAGGCTCAGAGCCAGGCGCCATGTGGAGGGGGTGGCATCCACCCCAAAGGGGACTTGACTCTGGCTGGGGCCCTGGAGCACAGATCAACATACAAGTGGTAGCCTGGCTGGTTCCCCACTCCCACAGCAGCAGGGAGACTCGGGTACGTACGCCCCCTGCCTGGGTACGCCAGTCAGTCCTGCCTGGGCCTCCAGGGGAGGGAGGCGCTGGCGGTGGGACCAATGGGGCAGGGGGACAGGGCGCCTGCCGTGAGTGCAGTTCTCAGCCACCTGAGCTCTGGGATCCCGGGATGGGAAAGGCATCTGAGGGCCTGAAGGAACGAGGTCAAAACGAGTGGGGCAGAAAACGGGAGGAAGGGCTGGACGGGGGCGGGAGAGCAGGAGGCCACACGGCGCTGCTCTGAGCTGGGCAGGGGGTGCGGAGGGGGAGAGCCCCCGAGCACCTGCTCCCCGAGGGCTGACGCTGCCCATGGGGCCACCGAGCCGACAGGGCCGCGCCGCCGAGGCTCTGGTCCTTCGAGCTCAGCGGCCTTTTCCCAGCAGCCATGAAGGCGTCGCCGTCCCGGCCTCCGAGCCTGCGCGTCCATCCCCGCAGCACCGGTGGCCCAGGCCCAGCCCATGCCTGTTCATGGTGGCACAGCACCGTTCACCCCGGGGCCCTGTGCACCAGGGGGAGTCACGGGGCCTGGGGGGCGGGTGGTGAGGGGACGGCGGGGTGCCGGCTGCTTGCTGGACCCCTGGGAGCGGCACAGGGGTCCCCCTGCAGCCTCTCCCGGCTCAGGCAGCAGCTCTCCGGTCCCGGGAAGACACTGACATGCAACCCTCGTGCCTGCGGTGCAGACGGGCACTCATTACACTCCCTCCTGCAAAGCCTGATCAACTTCTCCTAATTAACCCGTTTTCTGTCAACGTGACATCATTGAATTCGCTCAGAGCCGTCTGTGCAAACAGAAATCTGAGACCCACTTGGCTACTTGTCATGAGGGAGATTCCAAAAGCAACATAGATTTGGTTTTGAAAACACATTTTCTATTCCCATTCGCCCGTGTTCTCCCGGTTCACCAGCTTCCGAAGTTTTTTCTAGAGCAGGAACCCTCGGTTCAGGGGCCTGTGAACGTGGACAGGAACAAACAGCGTCTTAGCCTCACTGAGCTCAACCGAAACTGAGTGTTTCCCTCCCCAGGAGCGTCCGCCGTGCCTGGCACTCACCTGCACCAGGAAGCTTTAAAAATAACTGCTTCCTTTGAAATCCTATGTGTCTTTACTCATTGAAAACATTAATAAATGGTGGCAGACGGGATTTTAGGGCAGTGAAATGATTCCGTGTGCTACTGTAACGGTGGGTACTGTCAGGCGCATTTGTCAAAAACCGTGGAGTGTAGGACTCAAAGGGAACCCTAATGTGAACCTTGGGCTTGATTAATAATAATGTATCAATGTTGGCTCATCAACTGCAACAAATGTATCCCACTGGTGCCAGGTGTGAGTAATAAGGGATGTACAGTGTGGGGGATGGGAAGGCTCCTAACATCTGCCCAATTCTTCTGGGAACTTAAAACTGCTCTAAAATATAGTCTCTTATTTATTTATTTTTTATTTTTTTGGCTGCGTCACGTGGCTTGTAGGATCTTAGTTCCCCGACCAGGGATTGAACCTGTGCCCTCGGCAGTGAGAGCGTGCAGTCCTAAATGCTGGACTGCCAGGGAATGCCCTAAAGTCTATTAATTTTTAAAAGTTTATTAAATATGAAAAAGTTATCCCCAGGCTACCAAAGGGGGCCCCTTAGAGCCCTGCAGGACCTGGGAACAGCGGCCCTGGCTCAGGCCAGCCCCTCAACAGCCAGTCTCCCCACTGGTGAATGGAGCAGGGCATCCAGGAACCACCGCAGACCAGGGCTCCACAGCTAGTGATGGCCACAGACAGCGGGCACCTCAGCAGTGGCCTGAAAGGAAGGAACGATCACATTGAAAGTGCAATTCTGTGTTGATGCAACTCACACACGTGCACACACGTGCACACACGCCCAGGCACACAGCCCCACTCTAGGGCTTGCCCAGTGGGGTCCATTCCCAGCTTTGCAGATGGATCTGAATACTTCTGCAGGGTTTTCCGTTCTGAAGGCACACGTGGTTTAATCTCAGCCGGTACATTCAGAGCAATTAAACCAAAAAGCTCATTTCTGAAAAGAGATAAAGTATTTGAGTACCTGCATCAATGTGCAACATCTGCCTAATGTTCTTGACATTTCCCTGGTGGGTGAAACCATGTCCAGTCCCCGTAAATACTAACCCAACCACAAATACCTGAAGAAAGTGAGACATTTTCCTGCCAAAGATCAACCATGTTATCTCTTTAGATACATAGTTCTGGCAGGAATTTTTTCTGTTTTAAAATCTCAGAGCCAAATTCAGTTTAACAATCAAGCTAAACATAGTCTAGTTTAGAGCTAATGTGTTTGAAGTTGGGACCTAACACATGAAATATTTCAGGGGAAAATGCACAAAATGTGACCCAGAAAGAAAGGGTTCCTCTAGGACTGAGCCCAGAGCGATGGCTGTTTGTAGGAAAGGTCTCTGCTTAGCGGAGCCTCACTGCGTGGAATGACCGCACAGCACGTTGACAATCCTTGTGCTACGTTGAGAAAGCAGGGCTGCGCTCCCCTTTCTGCAGAAACCAAGCCGCCATGAGACCCTGGGCCAGGGGTGCACCCATGTCCCAGCAAACACACACGCCAGGTCCCTGAGAGTTGTATGCCCCACCCCACCCTGGAAATGCCTATGCGGACATGGACAGGCCATCCATGCAGGGGGCTCGCCGGGAAAGCAGTGTTGTGGTCCATGCACTAGTTGGAAGAAGAATTTCCAGACACGAAGTATTTTAGAAAAGAGTGAGTTTATTGAGAACAGAGCAGAATTAACGAGGGGCGCTGCAAATACAGCGCGCAGACTTCCTGATACACCAGGGAGCGCCGACCCCCTCTGTGGGCTAGTAGCCAACTTTTATAGCCTCAAGACAAAGAAAATTCCTGCTGGCAGGATGGCATTAGGTGATTGGTCAGGATACTACAAGGTTACTACATGGTGATTATTTTACCTAATATGGAGTGGGGGGGGTTGTCCGGTTTAGGTTAGGAGAGCCCATGGCAACAGTTGCTGTGGGGGCTTGGTTAATTCCAGAGTTTTTGTCCTGTGTCCTTGATGCAGGGCTCCACAGCAGGTGCAACAAAAAGCCAATCAAGGGAAGGCGACGCCTGTGGGGTTGACCCAGCCTGCGCCTGTAGGGTCATCCCTGCTGGGCCTGGGCACCTCCGGGGCCCCGTCGCCAAACGCCAGGCCAGGGGGGCCTGGGACTGGCTGCGGGAGGGGACCTCACCGCCTTGCCACTCTCCTCCCGAGCACCAGTGGGATGATCTGTGATGGCCAGGAGGCCCCTACTCAGCACACGGGCAGCTGCTGGTTGGGGACCGTCCGGAAGGGCTGGCGCATCTGCAGCAAGGCAGACGATGGGAAGGCGCCTCTGGACAGCGTGCCAGGAGCCGGGTGATGGAGCACCAGTCAGGCCTGTGCCCCTCCTCTCCGGAGCCCACCCTACGACTGCCCTCTCTGCAGCCACTCGGGTGGGGTGGGGCACGGAACCGTAGGCGTGGGGGGAGGCCGGGGAGGTAGCTGGGCCACAGGCCAGGAGCCTGTGTCTCAAACGAAACCTGGGAGCAGGGTCTCAGCAAGTCACCTGAGACAGTGAATCCCAGGAGGTAAGGACCCCGTGTACCCAGGTGAGATGAAAACATGTCACCCCGAGGCTGCATGGAGTATTCACAGCAGCCACAAGGCAGATAACCCAAGTGTCCACCGACAGAAAAGGGGACAAACAAAACTTGGTTCATCGCAGCCAGGGAACGCCATTCCCCACGATGGAGGGGAGCCCTGACGCAGACGGCGGTGCGGGCGCTGCAAACACTGAGCTCCGGGGGGGATGCCAGGCGCCGAGACCCGCTGGTGTGAACGTCCAGGCTGGGTGACTCCCCGGGGACGGGACTCGGACATGAGGTCTCGGGGGCTGGACCGGGCTCAGGCAATGGCTGAAGGCAGTGACGGAAGGCTCTGGAACCGACTGTGGTGACGGCTGCACAATCTGTGAACGCCCTAAAGCCTGCTGAATCACACCCTGTGATGGGTGGTCTGATGGGATGAGAGCGGCGTCTCTGTAAATCTGGCTCTGGAATGACCAGGTGCCTCTGGCCTGGGGAGACGAGATGGACTGAAGGGCTCCCTGACCCCTGTTCCTGTCATGAGTCCTCGCCCTAAAAACACGAGGGGAATTCCTTAGGGCCATTCTCTCCATGACAAATGGCAATTAGGAGCTTCGTGCTTGAACCTGCCTCCCTCCAGACTAGGGACCCAAAGGCTGGGTGACTGTCATGGCAGTTGGCCCTAACACAGCCCCTTCCCACCTGCGTGAGGAGCTCCCGTCCGCCCACGGGGGCCTGTGCTGGGCGATTCCCCCATCCTGCTCCCACCGGAAAACCGGGGGGCAGGAGCAAGGGGGAGGAGGGGCTGACGCAGCCGGTGGGGACTGGCAAGGCTTTCTCCCCGAAGCAGGCGCCCCCCCAACCCTCCTCCTGTGGGCGCACGGGCCCCACCCGTCCAGGCCCCGTGCAGGACCAGCACCCGGGCCCCAGCAGCCCGGCCACGGCTCCGGTACCCCTGAGCCCCAGCCTGCCCTCCCCCACCCCCGTGCTGCCATACTCATCTGCGACCCCACCCCCTTCGCAGGACCCCTTCCTGGACCCCATCCACAGCCCTCCTCGGTTCGGGCCTCCCCCACCCCACTCACCCCTCCCCAGTGCCCGGCAGGTCGGGTCCAGGTCCATTCATAGTCCTCCCGGCTCCCTCAAGACCCCCGGCACCCACTTTTCCTCCTGCGGGCTTCCTGGCTGTTCCCTGAGGCCCAGCTCACATCCCCCCCCAACCCCGTCCAGGGTGCCTCGTGTCCACACCCCCCAAATCCCCATGGTGACGTATAACCCCCAACACGATGGTATTTGGAGAAGCGCCTTAGGGGTGATTCAGTTTCCATGAGGTCATGAGGGTGAGACACCCACAATAGGGTCAGTATCCTCCCCAGGGGAGACCAGGCTCTCTCAGTCATCAGAAGGCACCATCTATGCACCAGGTGGGGCCCCTCACCCGGCAAGGGATCAGCCGGCACCCAGACCTTGGACTTCTGCCTTCCACCCTGGGAGAAATAAGTGTCCGTCGTACTTCATAATGCAGCCTGAGCTGACCAGGACTTCCCACCCGCCCTCATCCCTACCCCACCCCCATCCCCACCCCCATCCCCAGGAGGGGCGGGTCCGCTTGCTCAGGCCTCAGCCTCAGTTTCCTCATTCTTGAAGACTGAGGATTCTAACCCCACCCCCAGCTTCGGGCTCCCCGGGCCGCACCCCCAGGCTCGGGGCCCCGGGCCCCTGCCCTCAGCCACACCAGGAAGGAAGGCACACCCCCTCGCTTTGCCCGCCTCTAGGCCCAGCCAGTCTGTAAAAGTACAGGGTCAAGGGCGCTGGCCGCCCAGCCCGAGGCCTCTGATGTCCGAGGTGAAAGGCAACCCTGGCGTCAGGCGGAGCTAAAAATAGATCAGCCCGCGCTGCCAGGATGCTCCGAGGGCGGGGCAGGAAGGGAGGCTCTGGGAACTATGTAACTGACGGGACTCAGGCCCAGCAAGGCCGCACCGGAGCGTCCGCTGACGTGCCTCCAGCCCGAAAAGGTGGGCGAGGGGCTGTGGGCAGCCCACCCCAGCCCCGGCCCCTGCCTTCCACTGGGTACTGATCGGCTCCAGTCCGGAAGCTTCCTTGGGGCTCTAGGGGTGCGGGAAGAGTACAAGCCACTTAGCTTTTCCCCAGCAGACGACGGCCACTCTCAGGCCGCGGACGGGGCCCCGTGCCCCCACCGGCCAGCAGGATGGCCGTGCCCCACCTGGTTTCCACCTCCTCCACCTTCATCCTTTACCGGGGCCTGACGATGGCCAGGGCAGAGGCCGGCTCCCTTCTCTGCGGGAGGCTTTGGGTGCCAGCGGCCCCAGCCTCAGACCACTGACAGCTCCTGCGCAGTGTCCAGGAGGGTGGAGATGCCCGCTGGACACGCCCCAGGCCCAAGGCAGGAAGGGGGCGGGTGGGAGCCCCAGGACAGGGAGAGACTGGGCAGGGGAGTCAGGCAGAGCTTCCTGGGTAGCTTGAGGCCAGGAACGCAGGGAAGGATCTGGTAATGCCCAGAAGAGTCACGCAGGGAGAAATATGCAGAAGACCCACGGGGGTGGGAGACTGCAGGGGATTTTCCTTTTCTTTTCTGCTTTTCTTTATTTTACTAATGTTCTACCCCCAACAGGGATTATTTTATAATCAGAGAAAGAAACTTGAAGAAAAGGGAAGGTACCACCCTGGTTCCTGGTACAGCAGGGGGGCCACACCACCAGTGGCAGGGCCTTTAAACCCTGCAGAGAGGGCTCGGGGACCAACTGGGATGTCCCAGCCCCAGTGTCCCCAGCTGTGAGATGTGGGCACCGTGGCAACTTGCAGGCCCACGGTGAGGGCCCCGTAAATGTTGGCTCTGCCCCTCACCGCCCCCACCACCCCCAAGAGCAGCCTAGCAGGTGGCATGTGGCGTGTTCCCATACTGTGTGCTTTATGGGGAGTAGAGACCAGAGGTGCAGTGGGGAGGGGGGATCGGGACTGAGGGGCTGCAGGAGCCAGTCACCCGGGGGCCAAGAGCCCCACCCACGACCCCTGCTGCACAGCACCTAGCCCCCACCTGGAAGCCCAGGCCTCCCTGGGGTCCAGGCCCATGTCTAGAATCACACTGCCTGGCACAGGCAGGTCGCACACCCCATGGAGTTCCGAGAACTGAAGATGACGTTGACCTCCCTGGTGGGCTGCAGGGTGAGCAGGGGCTGCCCCCCCACAGAGGACAAGTCCCGAACCCCAGGGGGCATCACCCTGGCCTGGCAGTGCGGTCTCAGGACCTTGGTGCCCACATCTGAACAATGGGATAGCGGTGGTCCTCCCAGCCCTAGGCTTCCATGGAAACTAAAAGAGTGGTGCTGGTGTGGGAGACCAGAGGGGACCAGCAGGCTTCATGTCCTCTGGCCAGCTGCTCAGGAGCTCCTCCATCTGGGGGCTTCCCTTCTATCCCAGGGGAAGCCCCTCTAGCCCCCAGACCCATCTCCACTGCCTCCTTGGGCCACCACCCAATCAGTGCCCCTCTACCCGATGGCTTCTTCTAGATGGACACCACAAGCCCAAAAGTAAGCCATCACCCCAGGGTTCAGGGGGAGCCAGGCCACCATGGGCCGTGTCCTGTGTCCCTTTACCTTCCTTCTCCTTGATGTGGGTTCAGCCTGGAAGTGGCCACGCTAAGGAGACCCCGGACTCCAGACCTAGGACCCCACGTGGGCCCTATCCCCACAGTGCGTGCCTCCTTGGCTGCTCTGGCTTCTGAAGACCGTGGATTGGGGGTCGGGGGCTCGGGCCTCCGGGACGGAGGGGACTGACCGGAATGGGCCACCTGGCTGGAGGACCTCGAACGGGCAGCGAGAGGGAGGAAGATGCTCTCCCCCGGCACCGGCCACGCCAGCCCCTGCCCCCCGCTGCAGCTGGGAGGGGGTGTGAGACCCCATCCCCTGGAGGAACGGGGCTGGGCTGGGCGGGGGGAGGGTGACAGAAAGCCAGTCATGTGCCCTGCACACTTGCCGCCTTCCACCCTGCTGTCCTCCACCGGCCAGCCTGCTCCACAGCAAAGGTGAGGACAGCTGGCCAAGGGGCTGGGGGCAGGCAGCCAGCCCCATGGGGAGCAGGGTCGTGTGACCGGGTGGGTGAGCGGTTGCTGGGTGCCTGCAAGGACCTGTGGGGCTGGAGGCTGGAGGGGAATGGGGGGCGGGGCAAGGGCTCCCCACGGGGCCCACCCCCTGCTAAGGGGGCAGAACCCTCCCCACAGGGACACGAGGGAGGCCCGGCCGGCCCTGTTCTAGGGAGACCCGTGGGAAGCTGGGACCCAGAGTCAGGAGGGCCCCAGACAGCTCCCTCGGCTCCGCTGACAGCCCGGCCTCCCCGCCCTTCCCCTCCTAGGCACACCGGCCCCTCCTGCCTGGGACGTGCTTGTGGGGTCCCTCTGTTGAGAGGGCCCCTCCCCAGCCCCTTCCAGAATGGCAGGGGCCTTCCTGCTCCACTGAGCTTTTCCCACCTCTCCCCCACAAGGTGCCCACTCCTCTGGAGGCCCACTCCCTTCCTACAGCCACTGTGCCCAGCGTTTGTGGGGGAGGCCGGCGGGGGGAAGGAGCTGAGGGCCAGACATCACCGTGGCACCCCAGATACCACCAGGAGGCAGCCATCAGCCCAGGTCTGGGGGGCCAGCTCTCAGTGAGGGTCCTACCTCCTGGGTCCTGAGAAGAATGGCGATCACACAGAAGGGCGCGGTGAGATGCAACGACATCAAACTGGCAAGAAAACGCGATCGATCTGCTGCTTAAAGAAACAGTCACAAAGACTGAAGAAAAAAAAGTCTGCCTTCCCTTTCAATTAGAACTGCTGTCTGTCCCAGGGGACAGCGCGCCCCAGCTGGCGGGGGCATATAAAGCCCTGGGACAGGAATGGCCAGGACTCGGCTCCCCTTTAGCCCCTCCGGCCTAGCCGCCCTCCTGAAGGCTTCAGTGCGGGCAGCCCCATCCTGGGTGCCATGGGTGTCTGAGCAGTGGGTGGCTGGAGGGGAGCCTTGGGGCCATGGCATGGAGAGGCCCCCAGCCCAGGGCAGGAGAGTGCCCTGAGCAGGACCAGGTGGCGTCAGGTCATCAGGAGCAGGGTGGTCAAGGGACCGGGGAGCCCGCAGGCCTGAGGGTCCTATCAGGGCCGGGCCCAGCTGGAACATAGAGGGCGCTGGCCTGGGACGGTCCAGGGGCGACTCCAGGGCAAGGGACTGCCTGTGTCTCCTGCAGAGGCGGTCACCCATCTGTCTGTGGCGCTCCAAAGCCCCATGTGCTGGTGGCCATCCTTGCACTTGACCTTGGGGCTGGTCCTGCTGCGCTGGCCCGCAGGGAGGGGCTGGGAGAGCCGGGCTGGGAGAGCCAGGCTGGTAGTCAGGAGTGAACGTGCCCAGGCCAGGCTGCCATCTTGGGGGACTGGGGTCCCGATCACTCCGAGACATGCGTTTCTCCACGGAGCAGTGCCTGGCTTACAGGGAACGCCCTCTCTCTGCGGGGTCGTCACTTCCTCCCCAAGTCCAGGCCTCATCCCAGGGCAGCTGCGTCTCCCTCAAGGCGGGCGTGGCAGCCCCTGGCCCCCAAGGGAGCCGTCTAGGACCAAGGCCTCAGAGCGGGGCTTGAGGTGGGGAACAGCTCTGGGCAACCGCGGGCGCAGAGGGTCTGGACGGCCCCTCTGGCCTGCACACGGAGGCCAGGCTGCCCTGCCCCAAGTCAGGGCCTTGGCTCTGCTGGACCCTCAGGGCAGGGGCAGGAAGGGTAGGGGAGGGCAGGTGAAGGATAGCACCCCCTCTCTGCCCTCCTGGACTCATGCAAGGTTGCCCCTCCCTCCTCTGGGGGTGGGTCTCAGGGTGGGAGGGCCTGGACCAGAACAGCTCCTCCTAGGGGGGTTTATTTTGGTAAGATTTTGTTTGAGAAAAGGGCTCTGATGCTCCAAATGTTTGAAAACCACCATCTTCCCGCTACCCGCACCCAAGA
Organism: Mesoplodon densirostris; assembly: GCF_025265405.1. NCBI lineage: Eukaryota > Metazoa > Chordata > Mammalia > Artiodactyla > Ziphiidae > Mesoplodon > Mesoplodon densirostris. The sequence goes on from NC_082661.1 coordinate 1,010,164, forward strand.
GTCAGGCCCAGAACCCCAGGCCCCACGGGGAAGGGAGTCCCACCCCTCTTCCATCCTGGAGAGGACCTCCGGCCTGGCCAGGAGCAGGTCCTGCTGGGTGTGGGGACACCACGAATGTTCTAGTAAAGCCAGGAACAGGCAGAGGCACCACCGTCCCCTCTGGGATGTCCCTCGGCTCTGAAGGAGCCGACCAGGAAACCAGGGGGTCGAGGTTTCACAGGGAGAAACGAGCAAACTCTCCACCTCCTGAGATGTCGTCCTGCCTGGGAAAGTCGTGCCAGCTAGAAAGCCCTGAGGGGGCTGGCCGAGGAGCAGCAGCAGCCAGAACAGCAAACCGGCCCACGGGGAAGGAGGACCGCAAGCGACCCGCCCTCAAAGCCGCCACTGTCCACGCGACGAGCGCTTCCCCGGGGTCCACCCGCACCGCAGGTGCGCCTGAGTCACGGTGACTTCCCCACAGACCTCTTTGTTTTCTTACATTTAAACCGAGAGCAGAACTCATTTTCTTTATCTTTCTGTTTGCTTTTTGGTCTTCAGAGTGACAAAAAGGGGTATGGAACGCACTCTTACAAAGAACAGGCGAGGTTTTTATCCTTTTTACGTTGAAGTCTGACTGCAGAGTGGCAGCCCCATCGCCTCTGCACGGGACAGGGGGACAGGGCGGCCCTGGGGCTGGTGCGGGGAGCCCAGCGAGACCCACGCTCTGGATGAACGTGGAGGGGGACGGGGAGGGGGAGGGGGATGAGGAGGGGGAGGCGGCCGGTTGTCAAGCACACAGAGACCCCGTGCGCCCGGGGCTGGGTTGTCCCGAAGCCAGCAGGGAGGTGACGCGGCCCTGCTCCCCTGGGCGCCCTGACCCCGGAGGCCACCCTTGCTGCTGGGCTCTGGCTCTTCACAAACCAGAAAAGCTAAAGTCTGCGTCAGGGGAATAAATACATTTGGCCAAGAGGAGTCGCAGCGCTCCGGTGTCCTGTCCTCGTGGCCAGATGCACCTGCTGCCCCCGGAGGCCTCGAATCAGGCTGACCCCGCGGGCCGGGTCTCTGCGCGCAGCCGGCCAGAAGGCTTGCAGGGTCCTGGGACGGAACGGGGGTGCGGAGGACACCCCTGAAGTCAGGAGCTGCAGGGGAATAGCCATGCCCTCATTGTCTGTGACCTGGGGGGAAACAGAAAGGGACACAGGTTACCTCAGGGTCCACTGCCGGGGGGCAGGCCTCTCGGAGCCCAAGCACCAGCTCCTCTGAGTCTCTCCCTCAGGCTCTGTGGCCCCTCAGCTTCACCCAGCCCTCACCATCTCGGGAGTCCCGCCTCCTTTGGTGCCCCCGCCCCTCTTCTGGGGCAGGTGTCTGACCCCTGCATCCCCCGTGCCCACCCTACCTACCAGGGGCCCTAAACTGCCCAGGGAAGGTGCAGGATCCTCAGTGGCCCAGGGACCCAGACCACAGGCTTGTCCTGCAGCCCCGCAGCCTTGGGCCAGGCACACAGGGGCTGAAGGCAGGCCAACTGTTCTGGGTCCTGCCAGCCGTGAGTAACTGGGGGTTTGGGGGGTGCTGATGGCTGTGCACGTGCCCCAGGCTCAAGGCTCAGAAGGCCCCAGTGTGAGGAGTGATTGACACCCCTGGAGCCCCGCCCCCAGCTGGGAGCCCCGCCCCACCACCAGATGCACCCTCCTGGCTTAAAGAGACCCCCTTGGGGTCAGGGGTGGGCGGGGGTGGGGCAGAGGGCAGACCCTGGACAAGAAAATCCTCTCCCAGGTTGGTGGGGAGCCCAGGCTTCAGCCTGCTTCCTGACTTGTCCCCACCTCCCATGTGACCACCAGGTGGTCATCCTCGACCAGGGACAGCGGACATTTCAGCCCTGCGTCTCAGGGCCAGCCCCTCCCTAAAGAAAGCAGTGGGCTCTCAGGGAGGGGAGCCTCCCCAAGTCCCACAAAACAGGGGGAAAGTGTTCCCCACACGCAGCTCTGCCGGTCACAGGAGGCTCTGGGAAGGAGGGAGCCTGGAAGGAGGGGGCGGGAGAGGCCAGGAGCCTAGAGTCCAGTGAGAACAGGCGGAGCGCACAGGGGCTGCCGGCCACAAAGCCGGCTGCTGCCCCCCCAGGAGGGGAGGTGTACCCGCACCAGTGACAGCGTGCCTACACAGGAGGAGGGAGAGGTGCCAGCCGGAGCCTGGCCCAGCCCCGAGAGCGGGCGTCTGCTTTTGCAGTCTTGGAAGCCGTGAGCTGCTATGACAAGACCCCGAATGCCCTGAGACGGCCACGCCAGCCACGTGGAGGGCCCGGGCGTGCATGTGCGAGGGGAGGTGCCGGTCACCCCGGCCGAGGCCTTGGGCAGGCGAGGACACCCCAGCCCGGCTGACGCCACTGGCCGGGAGGGCACACAATCATGAGGAATAACCAAGCAGAGCTGTCTGAAGTCACTGTGTTTTGGGGAAGTTTGTTCACAGAGTGATCATAAACTGAAACAAATACCCTACGTGTCTGAAGTCACTGAGAGGTTTCGATTTCTCTCAGAGACCTGGGAACTCATAACTGATTATATATAAACGACCCCAAATGAGGCAAATCCAACTCTGCAGAGAACAGATCTGAAGAAAAACAAAATATATTCATAATTATCTGCATGGATAAGCTACAATTTTTTTTTTAGATTTCTTTTTTGACGTCGACCATTTATAAAGTCTTTATTGAATTTGTTACAATAGTGCTTCTTTTTTTATGTTTTTTTTTTTTTGGCCACGTGGCACATGGGATCTTAGCTCCCCGACCACGGATCGAACCTGCATTGGAAGGCGAAGTCTTAACCACTGGACCACCAGGGAAGCCCCTAAGCTGCAATTTTTAATATCAACACTGAATCTTGATTTAGCCAGAAATCATGTTTGTGTGTTTGTGTGGCAGGAAAAGGGGGTGTTATGAGGTTGCAAAATCTTCCTTTTCCACAGCAAAAAAAGTCCATAAAGAAGGCTTCAGCTGAGAAATCATGAAAGAAGAAACAGCAAGATAAGTGTAGGACTGTGCAGAGAAATCCTTTCATTACACATTTCATGTTACTAGTGGGCTTTCAAACCATGAGCGTATGTAACATTGCTACAAATAAAAATTCAATGGAAAGATATCGTGTTCAGGAACATCTTACTATAATGTGAAATAGGAACCAAAGCCTTTTTCCACTTATTTTTATTTTTTTTGTGGTACGCGGGCCTCACTGCTGTGGCCTCTCCCGTCGCGGAGCACAGGCTCCAGACGCGCAGGCTCAGCGGCCATGGCTCACGGGCCCAGCCGCTCCGCGGCATGTGGGATCTTCCCGGACCGGGGCACGAACCCGTGTCCCCTGCATCGGCAGGCGGACTCTCAACCACTGCACCACCAGGGAAGCCCATTCCACTTATTTTTAAAATATAGAATCCAGGAGATGCACCTGCACAGAGAAATGCAGACGGCTTCCACCATCCCCGAGGCTGCCTGTGGGCCCTGAGCCCTGCGTCGGCGGAGGGGCTGGCGAAGCCTCAGCGCAGGGGTCCTCTCCTGTCACCATTGCTGCCCAGGTCTGAAAGCAGTGACCCCGCGGCCTAGTGGCCCGGCCGGCAGGTGGGGAAGGGGAGTCGCCGTCCTGCTCCTTATCCAAAGCGCCCAGGATTCCAATGACCAGGAAAGAAACACCAGCGGTGACCACAGCGAACTGAACAGCACACTCGCCCCAGCCGCAGCCGGTCGTCGGGCTCCAAACTGTCATCCCCCTGCCCCAAGGCTCCAAGGAAAGCTCCCGGCCAGGAGCCCGACTTGGGGTGTGCAGGAGGGACCCCTCTCTGGCCATCCCCCCTGCCCTGTGCTTCCCCATCGTCTCGGAGCTTGGTCACGGCCCCCAGGCTGGTCCGAAGAAGCAGCTCAGCATCGGATGGAGAGGGCTGGGGGCTCCAGAGCCACCTCCAGAGGGATGCAAGGCATGTGGCCTGGGCAGGACCCTGAGCAAACTCGGGAAAGACCTCTAAGTCCTGAGTGTAGTGCTAAGGCCCCGCTAAGGAGACTCGTCCACCCAGGGCGGCGGGCTCCCAGTCTCGGGGCACCCCTGAGAGCAGGAGCCTCTGGGCATGACGTCCACTGAGCCACACCCGGACCCGGGGTCCGGAGCCCTAAGCCAGGGCCCAGAACCCTCCCCAACCCAGGACCAGATCCCGGACCCGGGGCCCAGTACCCGCAGCCGGGTCTGTCTTGCCCATCAGTGCCTGAGACAGGCCGCCCCCTCCGGGAGCACCCTGGGCTGGGCAGACGGTCGGCTCCAGGAAAGGCTCTGCAGTGTCTGCCAGCAGCAGGTTTCCGGGGACACTGCCCTTGGCAAAGAAAAAGACGGAAACCATAAAACAAAGTCCTGGACCTTGCTCTGAATTCCCAACCGCCTCCTGCCCAAACTGTGTGAGCCACCAAATACCCTCTCCAAATGCCAGTCCTGGGGACAGGCCCTCCCTGACGCTGGTGGTCTCCCCTCTGCAGGTGCCCCAGGACAGGGTGGACACCAGGCAGTGTCCTCACTGCCTGTGGTGGCTGCCGGGCCCTCCCACCCCCCGAGTCCCCAGCGACCAGAGGCCCCAGGAGACGGGGCGGAGGGGACACGGAGAGGACACGGACGCGGGACAGCAGCGATGACCAAAGCCCTGGTGGTCAGGCAGGAGAAACCCCAATGCAGAGGCCCCAGGGGGATGGGTCTTGACTGGCGTCTGTCCCACCTCCCTGCCTGGGGCAGCCAGTGGGTGGCTCTCGGAAGCCCTCAGGCTGGCCCGGGCCTCTGTGAGGACAGCAGGGGTTCTCGTAACTCTGGGGACAAACCCGGACTTTCCCTGTACTTTCTTCTTGACTGAGCAGCTAGGGAAATGCCCCTGAGACTAAGACAGGCCCTCTGCCTGGGACACACCGGCCCCTCTTTAATAATGGGACGTTCCCTCTGGGAGGGGTGGTCCCTGTCCCTTCACCGCGACAGCCTGAGCTGCCCCCCAGAGCGCCCCAGCCCTGCTGTCCTCCACCCCACTTAGAAACTACGGGAAGGGCACAAGATCACGGCAAGAGGCTGCTGCTGGCGGTCCTCTAGAGAGAAGCTCATTTCTCTTCCTAGGAGGAAGACGCCTGCTGGCTAGGAACCAACCCCACTGCCCAGCAAGGCTTCCTCACCCCTTTCCCCCAGTCCCTCCCTCCCCAAGAATCACCCCAGTGCCGCTCAGCACAGTCCTGGCCCGGAGGCCCCTCCAGCCCTCACGTCCCTGGAAGTGGCACTCCCTCTAGTATGGGTCCTGGAAGGGCCCCCCGATGCCCCAGCGTGCCCCGCCTCCCGTGGCCAGCACCCCAGGGATCGGGTCCGCCCCAGCCCTGACCAGAAGCGGCAGGCCATGCGGTCCCAAAGCTGCCCGGGGGCCCAGGCGTCTGAGGGGGGAGCCACGATGCCGGAGGCCCCTCGAACTGGGAGGCGAACGCCACCTGCACCGAACGTGGCTCCCCCGGCGGCCCCCACCGCTCCCTGCCTGCCGGGAGCAGGTTAACCAGGAAGCTTCCAGGCACCAGGGCACTCAGCGGGAGGGTGCCTCCGGCACGGGGCTGCGCCGATGCACCTCATGAGCAACATGTGAGCTGGGTCTCCCCACGAGGGTGCCGTGGGGCAGAGGCCACACCACCCTGGGCTCCTAGCAGTACATCCCAACCTGGGGTCTCCAGCCTGGAAAGCGGCCCCCAGCCCATTCCCCACACAGGGCGGTCAGACACCCCAGGCTCAGCTCCCTCACGGGGCTAAGCTGCCTGCAGACCGGGGGCCTGTTGAGAAGATGATGGGGGGATGGGGGGGATGGGGGGGATGGGGTGGCTCCCCTCCCTCCACGACAGGGCCTGGGTTGCGTGATGATGACCAGGCCGGCTGAGCTCAGCACAAGACCAGACGGACAAGGCCAGTTCCCCAAACCACAGCCTTCCAAAATGCGGTGACATCAGCGTCTCACGAGCAAAGAAACAAAGCAGCCACGACTGGAAGTGAGAACCATGGAGCCTCACGAGGAAGGAAGCAAAGGAAGGCGGCTGTGGCCTGGCATCGCCGATGCCACCTGGGAAGGTAGCCCACAGCAGCCCTGCGGGCACACGACCTTCCACGGGCCATGCACACCGGGCCATCCAGCGTGGCTCAGGAAAAGCCGCTCCCTCAATCCAGCGGAGACCAGCAAGGCGTTGGCCATGCCCCCGAACACCCAGCTCCCCAGTCACCCGCTTGGTCCCATGGTCCCTTCAGCCATACCCAGACTGGACCAGGTCTGGTGAGACCCGGGCCCAGACACAGGGAGGGGAAGGGGACAGTTCCCAGGAACGCCAGCTCCTCCGGGATGGAGCGCTGGAAAGCTGTGGTTGACGTCATTGCCCCAGGATACGCAGAGGGTTGACACGTGGCCCACCTCCTGGTCCAGAGGCCCAGGCGGCCCCTTGTTCCAGCCAGCGCTGCCCCCTCCATCCAGATCTGCTGTGTAGACCGGGTGTGGACACCTCCAGCTCAGGGTTCTTAACCCAGAGACATTACGGGGTAGATGCCAAGCTGCCCGGAGCCAGACCAACCTCCCAGGCCCCTTCCTCCACGGTTGGGGAGCATGTCCCCTCGCCCGAGGTGCTGAGGGCGGGGGTGGGGCCCGCGTCAGGCACCCGGCTGTACCTCTCCAAGGCCAGGGGCTGCCAGACGCACAGGGCAGAGCCTGGCCTGGGAGCAAACCCTGGCTGTGCCTCCCTAGGGGCTCGTCTCCCCCCCTGCAGGACAGGGTGGCACGGGCCCCTCCTGGCGATGCAGCCCAGCGTGCAGAGTGCCATGAGCCTGGCGCAGGGCAGGGCGGGGGAGGGCCGCGCCCAGGCCCCCAGCAGGCTGGGCTCCCGTGTGCATTACCGTGTGCCAGGCAGCGCGTGGGTCTGGGTGTGCGGGAACTTACTTCCCCGAAGGGGACACCAAATAGAGCAGCAAAGAACGAAGGGGTGGGCTGGGACGGAGCCGTGATGACCAAGCTGCTGCGACGGAGAATCCCAAGCTCTGGGGGCTCCTTGGGGTCACGGCCGTACAGGGGTGCTCAGGAGAGTCCCTGAGGAGGTGGCCGCTGGGCACAGAGTGGGCGGGCACTGCAGCTCTGCCACATGGAGCCGAGAGCTGGGGAGGGGCGCCCTGCGTGTCCACTTCTGTTGCAAACACAAGGACAAGCGAACACAGCAGAAAGGAGGCCTGCAGGAGGAGGTCAGCACGGAGGGGCCGGGACGATGCTCGGGCTGACTTGGGACCCTTGGAAATGTGCACGGAATCAAAATGTAAAGGAATCTCTACAGATGGAACGAAAAAAGGAGCTCAGTGACCCTAACGGTGCCTGAGGTCATGACAACCACGGAGGGGGCGCTGTCTTGATAACTCTGAAACAGGAATTTGACGTGTCCCCCGAAAGGCCAGCGCCAGGGACAAAAGGCCTGCAAGCAAAGCTTGGTGTAGGCCCACAGGCAACCTGGTGGCATCACTGTCTGAAACGATTACATATGTGATGTAGTCTACATATATTAAATATTTTACATATATTAACTTTTGCATGTAAAATTATTGTGTTAATATCACTAAGAGCCAAGATCTTCAGGATAACGGGAGAGAGATGCAAATATGAAAGCTGAAGAAGTAAAAAATCTGAATTAGAAAAATCAGTGTGAAGTCATGATTTCTTTTCTCCTGAAAGAAATTCCAAGGTCTGTTAACTGCAAAGGCTAAGAAACCACCAGGAAACGGTGTGATCCCAGCAGCCAGCACCCCTCGCACCCAGGCAGGATGGCGGCTGGATACCAGTCCCCTTGAGAGGACCCGGGACTCCTCGGGAAACAGCTGACCCCGGGTCTGGGCCAGAAATGCCCACAGTGACCCAGAATCCCAAGCCCTGGCAGAAAGCAAGGCCGCTGCCAGAGACTGCTGTGGTCGTCAGGCGGACTCATGAGCCGATGAGCCCGTGGCCAACAATGGGACAATCTGGGTGTCAAAGAGGACATTCGCCTGGACTGAGAGGTGTCCGCCATGTTTGTGACAGACACGCTGGTCACTCCGGAGGGTGCTGGGAACCGACTCAGACGCTCGTCCGTCTGCTCTGTAAGACCTCATCTAAAGGTGACCAAAGTGTTCCTGCAGAATGGCTAAGGAGCTGATCAGGTCACCAGGACAGAAGGGCCTCCCGACGGGCAGCTGAGGGACCACCGTCCCACAGAGGGGTCGCACCCCAATCCCATGGCGCAGGATTGCAGAGCTCGGGCCCCTCCCCGTGTGCTCTGGGACCTCCGACCTCGGGGTAGGTGCTCCGTCCAGTGGGGGAGAAGCAGGACAGGAACAGGGACAAGTATTTGGAGCTGGCGGTGGGGCCCCCTGGCAAAGAGTGGTTAAGGCATCTCACCAGTGGGAGGGGCAGCACTGGGCCTGGAAGGCCCAGCCCAGGGGGCCCGCAGCCCCTCCCCTCGGCTGGGAGAAGTCCCCGCCCCCGCTAGGGACCCCAGCAGAGCAACTGCACACACCGGGCCTGTGTCCCCGTGCACCCACCTGCGGACGCGGCGGGGAGGGGGCGGGGCCTGAGCCCCTGCAGCAGCCTCGGAATTACAGGCCTTAGTTTCCTCTGGAACAAAATAATTACAACCCTCACAGAGGACCCGAGTTCCCTGAAAGCAACGCGGAAGTCAGCTGAGAAGCAGAAGTACATCTTTATTTAGCATTAGAAGAGAGAAAAGCCCGTTTGGGGCATTCGCCTCGAGGATACCGTTCTAGAAGAGGCACAGGAGGGAAGCGGCCCCTGGAGACAGGATCTGGACGCCTCCGCTTGGGGACTGGGCGCCCAGTCAGCACTCCAGGCGGGGCGGGGCGGGGCGGGCGGCCGCCAGCAGCCGGGCAGCACGGGTCCGGGCTGGCTTCCCGCGGATGTCTCTATTTCCCGGGAGTCACCTTGTGAAGCCGAAAGCGGCCCTGGTGCCGCCTCCGTGCACGGCCTCCCCGCACGCGCTGTGCACGGACCCACACGGGCCTGCTGAGTGGGCAGAGGACGCAGCGGGCGAGTGGGGCCCCAACCCTGGAACCCGGGATGTCACCTTCCATGGGACAGGTGCGGCCGGTGTGATGGAACGGGGGCTTTGAGATGAGCAGATCAGGCTGGACTGAGCAGGTGGCCCATAAACGCCTCACAGGGTCCTCCTGGAAGAAGGCAGGGGGGACGCATCACAGCAGAGAGGCCCCCGTCACCATGCAGGCAGAGGCTGGGTGATCCCGCCAGAGGCCCGGGAGCGCCCGAGCCCCCCAGGAGCTGGAAGAGGCAGGAAGGACCCTCCCCTGGAGCCTCGGAAGAAGCACAGCCCTGCCGGCACCTTGACCCGGGCTTCTGGCCTCCAGAACCATAGGAAGAGATTTCTGTTGTTTCCAACTGCCCAGCGTGAGGTCATTTGTACCAGCACCACAGGAAGTTCATAGGGGACGAGGCTCACCCCAAGAGTGCCCTCCACTCAGGGAAACCAAAAAACCCAGCGCTCGGAGCTGCCCGCGGAGTGAGCCCCAAAAGTTCCCTGCTGGCCAGCAGCCCGGCCACTTGGGCAGGAAGGGAAGGGGCCAGGGCCCCTGCGGTTCCACGGGAGGTTGGGACCCAGCCCTGGACCCTCCCAGCTCACACGGGGCCTGTGAATTTCCCACTGGGCTGAGAGACTGGGACACTGGATGGCATTCTGAGCTGTCACGGCTCCCAGGACACCGGGGCACCCGTCCCCACCCCTCCCAGGCCCTTGGGGTGCGCTCCCAGTGACCGTGCACCCAGTAATGGACGGCTCCATCACCGCCTGCCCTCACCTGGGTGGTGCCCGCGGGCTGGGCGAGGCCCCAACCCATCCGTGCTCACCCATGGCCTTGTCCTCACCCACATCATCCCACGAATCCATCACTCGGCCCCAAGGCTCCTCTGAGGCTGGACCCCGAGACTCCTCCCAGCCGAGACCCAGGCGCTCACATGCTGGCAACTGGAGTACCCCCTCCACAGCCGACGAGGGGCATGGCGGTCCCAGCAGCCCAGCCCGTCCCCTGGACCTCTGCCCCCTGCTCCCCGTGGCCCTCCCACGCCCCATCCTTGTCTGAGCCTCCGTCCTATGGCACATCCTTCCAGCCTCCAGGCCCCTATCACACTGCTGTCCCAGAGCACAGGACCATCCACCCTCTGCTTGAAATTCTCCCATGGCACCCCTACTCTGAGGATAAGGCCCCAGCTTGGGCCTCAGGCCACCAGGCCCACACTGGGCCTCTCCCCACCCCTAAGAACATGCCCAGCTTCGTTCTGCCACGGGCCCCAGCACATGCTGCTCCTTTTGCATCCTCAGATGCTCATCCCCACCCTATTAGCTCATGATTAGCTCACTGTTCTAATCTCAGCTATGTGTCACCTCCTCCAGGAAGCCTTCCCAGATCCCCAGTCCAAATCAGCTTCCTCACCAGACACTCTGCTGGGAGGCCCTTGTCCCCTCTCAGCACATTCCTGTGTGTGATTAGGCATGAATCTGGGGACTGTGAGTCACAGCCCTCTCCCCAGCCCCCGAGACAAGGGCCTCGGTGACTGTGCACACTTCTGTCCCCCATCCAGCAGAGCATTCAGTCCTTGGTAGGCCGACCCCTTGGTGGGTGGGTGGGTGGGGAGAGAAGAGGCACGTAACCGGGTCTGAGAGGAAGAGGCCTGGGGTCACACCACCCCCGGGAGGAGTCGCTGTCACCTGTCAGGTTGGGGGGCCAGCCCCACACTCAGGGCATCCCTGTCCCACCTGCAGGACCCTCGCCCCCCTGACCAGTGGGCAGCAGGAGTTGCCCAGCCCATCCAGTCAGGAGCATGACCCCGGCCCCACCGCGGGGGGACATGGGAGGACCCCCGGGAAAGCAGAGCCAGAAAGCCGGCTGCAGACAAGTCCCCTCACTCACCCCCTACCCGGGAGACAGATGGGGAAACTGAGGCTCAGAGTCGCCAGCCTGCTGGGGCCAAGGCTGGGCCCGGAGCCCTCGGGAGATGCGCCTCGCTGGGGCACACGAGCACCTTGGGGGCGGTGCCTGCTCAGAGCCCCTGTGCCCAGCCAGGCCCCGCTGGCCTCTCCCCAGCTCCCTGGCCGCCAGGCCCCAGGCCGGCTCCGCGACTCACAACGTCCGCGTGGGCACCCACCTCTCAGCCGAGGCTCCAGCAGCCCTGCAAAGGGGGCAGGGCCTCTCGGGGAAGAGGTGCCGGGCACACGCCCCTGGAAGGGGCCCAGCCCCACATCTGCTGAGACTCTCCTGACACGCCTGCGGGCAGCATGGACACCCCAAATCCCAAGGAGCTCCTGGCACCACCTCAGCCGTCCTCAGGTGGCTGCAGGGTCAGCTGGGCCAGGCCGGGGTGGCCGGTGGGTGGGGCCTGGAGGACCACCTTCCCCAGCAGGCCTCCCGGCCGAGCTCCAGGCCCCCGACCAGCCTCCCAGCCCTCCCGTGGGGGGCCCGGGGGGCCCACGCCCGCCGGGAGGTCCCTCCTCCTCCCAGGACGCGCCCGGGTGCTGGTGACCCTGGCCCCTACCTCAGCACCGCCACGGGGCACTGCCACCAGCAAGCATCTCACACAAGCTCTGCCGGGACCCTCCTCCTGCACCAGCCCCGCAGCCCTCAGCTTGTCTGGGGAAGCCCACCTTCCCCGGTGAGGGCAGTTCCCTGCTTCCCCTTCATGGAGCAGCCTGGACAGCTGCTCCCCAGACACCTGACACCTGAAAGCAAACTTGTCCACCAGGAGACCGCGGACCCCACCTGAGCGCGAGACCCCAGCTTGCTGACGCCAGCAGATCAGCCACCTGGCTGGCACAAACCTCAGCTCAGTCTTTAAGCCTCAAAAAACAAAACCCAAAAGCCCATCAGCCAAAACCACTTGGTGCTCTGGCGCCGAGAGGATCCAGGCCGCCCGCCACGCTCCCAAAGCTCCACACCCTGCGGGGGCGGGGGGCACAGGCCCCCGCAGCAGGCAAACCCGTCCAGCGAGATTCCTCCTTTCCTGATACACAGAGCCCTGAACCCACGGGGCTGTCTCTGCCCACAGCAGGGGCACGTGGGCAAGGTGCCCGACACCAGGCCAAATACGGGCTGGGCCCTGTGAGCAGAGGGGCGGGGCCAGGAGCGGAAGGGCACAGAGAGAGGCAGGGCCCCCCAGTGGTCCCCAGGCCAGCGGGACGCGGCCGCAGCCAGGGGTGCCCCTAAGCCTGGCCACAGCAGGGAGATGCCCTAGGAAGCCCGATGCCAGGGCATCTGGACTTTCTCTGGACCGCTGCCCCTCAGGTGAGCTGGCCACCCTCACCTGAGACCCTAGCTGCCTGGATGCCCCCAGGTCTGTGCCACGCCCACACCCCAACACGAAGGCCAGAACTGATGGGGGATGTGCCTGGTTCCCAACAGGAGAAGTTCGTGCCTGGAATCCGGGGAGCCATGCAGGAGGTGATGTGGGAAGCAGGTGGGGGAGGGGTGGGGACAAGGCCTCAGGAGCCCCGGCCGGGACCCCAGCCCAGACGTGCCCCTCATCACTGCTTCTTCAATCCCAGGACCCCGCTGCACCCGGCACAGCAGGGAGCGGGCAGCAGCACTCCACAAAGCCCCTCCCCAGCCACATGAGCTGGCCCTGCCCAGCCCTGAAAACTCGCCTCACCCGGGAAACCGGCACAGACAGGTGGGTGAGCAGGACAGCCAGGCCAGACAAGGTCACCCGAGGGTCCGGAGATGAAGGCAGAGGCCCAGCTCATCCTCTGGGCCAGCCCCTGTGCCATGCTGTCTGCTTCTGTGGGCGTGGGCACGAGGCCACGGGGCCAGGAAGAGCACTGACCCCACGGGCTGCCCCTCACAGGGGACCCTGTCATGTCCCCTCTGGTCCACCCAGGCGGCCTGGAGCCTCGGGGGACCATGGCCTGCCCGGGACCAACCAGGGGAGGACAGGGAGGGTAGTCAGACCTGGGAAGAGTGGCCACCAGCGCCAGTGACCCGCTGGACACACCCCGCTGCCCAGGCCAGAGCTGGTGGCAACCATCAGATGAGAGCACGCCCACATCTCCCTGCACCTCGGGGCCCAGGGGAAGCTCACGGCAGAGACCCTCAGCCCCCCGGCCGTTTCCCGACACCCCGCCAGACATGCCACACGGTGATGCCCCACGCCACCTGGCGACACGGCAACTGCACAAGGTGATGCTTCCAACCCCAGGTGGTGACACCCCCAACCCCACAGAGGCTCCATAAGGCCTGTGGCTGGAGATCCTACAAAGGTCTCCTGGGGGCAGAGACAGAGGGCGAGGCACTGGCCCAGGGACAGATCCCAGAGCACCGGCCCCGCCACCGGGAGCCTGGAGCCCCCAGCACCAATGTCCAGGACCCACGTGCTGGCTGACGGAGGGGAGCCCCCACTGGCAGCAGCAGAGCAGCGCTGGGCCACAGGCACTACCTCTGAGGGCAGGCAGCTCAGTGACTTTCCTCCTTCCGGCAAAGTCAGACCCCTGGATGCACCTGCGAGCAGGAGGTGGGGGAGGGGAGGGAGGGAGGCCCCGCCTGCAGCCTGGGAAGAGTAACAGAGGAAGCCCCTCCCTGCGCTCCCCACCGCCCCATCCGTCAAAGCCGCCACCTTTAAAACCCTCTCCTTTCTCCAAAGGGAAACGAAAGAGCAAGGAGACCTTTTACGGTCCTTTGCAAAATGGCCGCAAAACACAAACTAGCTCTGTTCTCTGAACAGGTGGCTGACGACTCGCCTGCTTTTGTTTCTTTTTTTTTTTTTTGCGGTACGCGGGCCTCTCACTGTTGTGGCCTCTCCCGTGGCGGAGCACAGGCTCCGGACGCGCAGGCTCAGCGGCCATGGCTCACGGGCCCAGCCGCTCCGCGGCATGTGGGATCTTCCCGGACCGGGGCATGAACCCGTGTCCCCTGCATCGGCAGGCGGACTCTCAACCACTGCGCCACCAGGGAAGCCCCTCGCCTGCTTTTAAAGCACCTCTTCTGTGAATCGAAAAGCTGGACAATGTTGCCAGCAAGCAGGGCGACTGTCCAGACGGCCCCCTTTGGAGCAGCGAGCCAGATGGCCAGGGGCGATCGTGTCCCCCTGGCTCACCGAGGCCCAGGGCGGAGGGACAGCCCAGATGCAGACACGGGCTCGGGACGGCCGGAGAGAGGCCGCCCTCCACGCACACACTCACCTGGTCGGAACCCAAGTTACGTTTCAAACTGGGTTAAGAGCTCCCTTATTTCCGGGGCCACGTGCTGGGCGGCATTGGCAGCCTCTGTTATAGCTTTCCGATACATCCCCTTCTTCTTACGGTTAAATCTCAGTTTGAAAAATTCAGAGAAAGGGGAGAGTTTTGAAATAGACAAGAACGACGTAGTTGGAGAACCAAACCACGAGACTTTCGCTTCTTGCCAGGAGGGCTCCCCGTCCTCCTTCTGGCTAAGACTGATGTCCAGGACACGTGCTGGCCACCAAGGAAAACCATGAACCTTACCCCACACGATGTCCCCTACGGCCACGGTCCTTCCGTCCTCGGTAACGCACTTGGAGACGCTCTGCGTGTGCAGCCTGACCGTCAGGGGTGGGACCGTCGGCTGTGCGTCCTTGGACGAGGCCGGCACAGACGCGCCGTCGCCAGATGAGAGGTCACACATGTCTGGTGACGTCACTTCCGAGCTGGACGATTTGGACTCGTCCAGGCTGTCGCTGCTCCACACTGACACGCTGGCACAGCCAGTTCTCCGGGTGCAGGCGGCGAGAAAAGCCAGGCCGTCAGGCCCGTGTTCACCTCGGGGACACCCCTTGCAGTCGTCGTCCTCGCCAGAACTTCCAGAAGACGAGTCCGCCAGCCCAGAGCGGGCAGAGCCGTCAGCCAGGGGTGCGGGTGAGCCGGCCCGGGGGCCGCGGCCACAGCCCTTGAGCTCCTCCACCAGCTCGGCCCTGTAGACGGGCTCCTGCTCGCCAGCCCCCGGGCGGTGGGGCTTCAGGCGGATCTTGGGGGGCGGCGGGGCAGCGCTGGGGGGCAGGGGCCGCGTCAGCTTCAGCTTGGGGATGGAGGCCGGGGCCCCGGTGGGCGGCCTGTCCCTGGGCGCCTCGGGGTCCGGGCCTCCGGGCGGGGCCTGCGGGGGGCAGAAGGGCTCCAGTGAGCCGTGCACGCGGGAGGGGATCTCCACCACCTCGCCGGTGCCCTGGGGCGTGCTGTAGGAGATCTTGATGACTGGGCTCCGAGGGACCCGGGCCCGCGTCTCCTGCCGCCTCTCCCTCTTGCTCCTCTTGGCGGTCGTGTCACCTCCACCGTCGGGGTCCTCGGGCTTTCGGGGCTCCCTGCGCGGCCGGGGGGTGGCCGGGGGGCCGGGGCTGGCCTCTGGGGGGCTCAGGGTGCTCTTGCACTTCTCACAGAGCACCTGGCGGGGTCGCAGGCGGATGGGACTCAGGGCCAGGTGGCCAGAGTCGCGGTTGCGGGACAGGCGCCTCCGTGTCCTCTTGATGCCCCGGGGGGGCGGCTGCGGCACCCACTGCCGGTACGTGTTCCTCAGCCAGAGCGGGGGAGGGAAGGGGGCGCCTTCAAAATAGGGCGGGAACGGGGGCAGGCTTCCGGCGGGCAGCAGGGGCGGCTCGGGGCTGGCGGTCTCAGGGGCCTGGTCCCCACTGGAAGGTGGCGGGGGGCCTGTCCCCAGCTGCATCGCCTCTGTGTCCCCCTCCGTGGGGGCCGGCCCGTGGCAGCCGTTGACAGGCGGGTCCTGGGCCTGGGGCGGCGGAGCTGATGGGGGCAGGCCGAAGAGGCCGGACCTGGCGGTAGGGAGACAGAAAGGGACAGTCAGGACAGGGAGGACCCCGCCGTGAGCAGACCCCCCTCCCGGAGGGCCCAGCACATGCCCCGGGGGCATCCCAGCTGCAGGCTGTGCTCTGAAGTCACGCGACCAGCATGGAGACCGACGGCCCCACAGGCACTGAGCACCCACAGCTCACTCCGTGGCAACGAGGGGAACGCGGGCTCGAAGCTGGAGGCCTCCCAGGACCCGGTGCAGGCGTGGGGCCCAGGAAGCCTGGGGACGGGGTCTGGCTCCTGGGACGGGCCTGACCTGGCCTGCGGGGGTCCGGCTGCTGTGTGGCCAACGGCCCTTACAGGCCTCACCCACTCAGGCCCCTCCTCCCTGAGGGAAGCACTCCCAGAGGGAAGACCCCACATGTGTCCCTGGGAGGACCCCCAGTCCCAGGACAGCCCATAGGACCGGGGTCCCAGGTGCCGGACGTGTGTCTGGGGGTGGGGGCCACTCGTGGCCAGGCCCAGCAAGGACAGGGGTCAGCCACCAAACCTGAGCCCCGGGCCTGGGAGTGAGCCCGCTCCCTCCTGAATGCTGAGTTGGGCCCACCTGTTTCCACGGCTCTCAGGTGAGGGCGTCACTCAGGCCGCCCCTGCCCACCATGACCTGGAAGGACCACCCCTCCTGCCAGCACTCCTGGCCCCTTCCCTCAGGACCTCCAGCTCCAGGACAGAGAGGGCCAGGCGGCACCGATAAGGCCACGTGACCCATGGGAAGGGGCCAGAGAAAGCAGGAGGCCCCCCTCCCGCGAGGACCCACAGCTGAGCCTGAGCGTGTGGCCGGCACCTCCGGAGCCCCCCAGTTGGGGACTCTCTCCCCGGGAAGCTTGGGGCCAGCAGCCTCCACTCAGGTGTCCCGGCATCAAATGCCTTGGGAGTAGCGCCCTTCTAGAGCCAATGACCGTCACCCCCAGGCCCCGTGCTGGGAATGTCGGGAAGTCATATCCGATCAGCAAGCTGCTCTGGGAGCCACAGGAAAACACACTGCTCCGAGTGAGGGAAACCAAGCCCAAACGGGCTACACCTTTCTTTGGCGGTGACACACATAACTTTAAACACATGCGATTTAATTTGTAAGAACTGCTTTAGCTAAAAGCTGTTCGTTGTCACTTTTTTTAAAGCACTGAACAGACTTTTAGCCAAGTTAAGAGAAACGAGGATTAGAATATTGTACCTCAGTGTCTCCCTCCCTTTTGTAATTCAATCAGAGCAGAAAAGATAAGTGAGCTTTACTGTTTCTCAAAGAAGTCATTTCTCAAAAATGACTTCTGCATCTACAGGGTCCAGCAAACCAGGGCCACGGCCACCTGCCCTCTGCTTGGCCATGGAGGATGCAGCTCGTTCAGACGGCTGACCTGTGGCCTGTGACCCTGACTGAGGGAGACGAGGGGAGGGGGAGGGGTACAGAGAGAGAGACAGAGAGATGGCAGCTGGGCCAGCCTGCGGGGAGCGTCCAGCCACAGGCCAGCAGTAGGGGCCTTGGCCCCCTGTGAGGCGGGATTCTGCGCGGGGTGGGCAGCCCTTGTGATCCCGCCCCCCATCACCCGTGGGCATGTGGCTCTTCAAGGGCCCCTCTCCCCGGAAAGACCAAGCCGCTCCCACCGGACTGGCTCCCACTGCGGCCCCGCAGCCACAGGCCCCCACGCCCCAGCCGACCAATAGCAACAACAAGCACCACAGACCACGTCTGTCAGCGGTGGCCGTCCGCGGGGCGCGTCTCACGGCTCCTGCAGCCGCCACGGGAAGCAGGCATGTATGATTTCCATACCAGGATGGGCGGAGACTTTCAGGGGAACAGGGGTGGGAAAGGGGGTCCCAGGATCATGCCCTGACTGTCAGCCGCCCTCTCACCAGCCCCGGGTCGGGCACTGGGCACAGAGGCTCCACACCCCACGGCCCCCAGGCCAAGTCAGCCACCAGGTTTTGTAAGTCAGGTGTGACTGGCACACAGCCACGCCCGCTGCCCGTGCAGGGCCCCTGCGGCACTGCTGCGCACCTGTGACAGACACCGCATGGCCACCAGCCCTTCACGGAAAAAGTCTGCCTGTGTCGAGGTGTGGGCGACAAGCCCCCACCCAGGCGTGTGACAGGCTGGTGTGTCACCAAACCTCACCCGAGTCCCAGGCGTCAGAGCGGGCACCTGGCTCATTCCCTTCAACAAGCCCCTCGTGGGCATTCAGAACAGGCTGAGAATTTGGCAAACTAAACCCAGGCACACGCATGCAAGCGTGCATCCACACACGTGTGCACACACATGCACCAGGGGGCCCACACACCAGGCTGGATCCACACATCTGGGGCTGGAGGGTTTCTCCCAAGGCCTCCCCGAAACCCACTTCCTGCCCACCATTCACAGGCACCCAGGCCACGAACTGGGGGCTCACTCTGACACCCCCCTCTCATCCGCACCCCGCCCCACCTCCCCAGGCCCCTGGGCCGTCACCCCACTAGGACCCAGCCTGTATGCCCTCCTCGGGCTCTGTTCCTCACCGCCCCCCCGTAGCCTGGCCTGTGCTGCCAGTCAGCCTGTCTGTGCTGGTGCAGAGCCCCTCCTGCTCTGCAGGACCCCTGGGCAGCCCCTTTCCCGTCATCCCCCACCCCCCAACCCAGCTGCCCTCCAGGACCCTCCCAGGCTTGGACTGTGCCCTCGGCCAGCCGGCCCGGGGGGCTCTGCAGTCTCCTTGGCCACCTCTCTGCACACACAGGCTGGGGACAGGTGGCCCTGAAGACTCTGCAGCTGTGGCCCATTCAGGGAGCTTTTTGCCCCACTGATCACACACAACCCTCAGGGGTTCTCTGCATGTTCAGGACGGCCAGAGACCCAGGCCCTGACCTGAGCCACAGCACTAAGCTGTGGGCCCCTGGGTGGGCCGGGTCTGCACCCACCAGACACAGACAGGGTCTGGCTGTCGACGCCGCCCTGCCCAGGCAGGCAGCCTCGGCTGTGAGCAGTGCCCTGGTATGCCTGCCCCCTCTGCCCACAGGGCTGTGGGCTGCAGCCTAGAGGGGGAGGTTCCCTGCAGACGGCCCGGTGGAATGGCACCGCGGCCGCCACGGCGGGCCCCATGACTCGGACACTTCCTTCCCAGAGCTGCTGCCCTGCCCAGGCCACACCCACGCCTGCCGGTGGGTAAACAGGGCCAGCGGGACCCTGGCTGCCGGGCTGCAGACCACGAGCAGGTTCTCTGTCTACAGCCCCATGAGGCGCCGTCATCACCATTCCCAGTTCTTGGATGGGACAGTGAAGCTGAGGGAGACCAGGGAGACCAGCGGGTCGGGAGACAGGCAGGGTCCGTGCTCGTGCCCCAGCTCTGCTGCCTCTGGGCGCGGGGATGGCACCAGCCAAGGCCACTCTCTCTGGGAAGGACCTCAGCAACCTGTCCGCCGAGGGGTGCCTGCTGGACCCCCAGGCACAAGGCGTGGCCCGACCGCGGCCTGTGGGTTGACCACGGGGCCGGGCCCCTCGGAGAAGCCGGGCTGTGCCCACGTGGGCCTACACCCAGGGACAGAGGCCCTGGCCAGCCTGGCAGAGCCCCACACGTGATACTGCAGGGCCCTGGCAGGCAGAGGGCTGGGGTGGCCCTGGAGCCAGAGAGGTGGCCTGACAGGCTCAGGGTGAGGAACCCAGGCACCCACACTGTCCTGCCCTCTGCAGCGCGGAAGGTCTGGACTCACGGGGCCCCACAGGAGTGACTCACGGGCGGAGCCAGGGCCTGGCCCAGCCTCGACAGGCAGCACAAGGCCAGCCAACGTGCCCATGCAGAAACCCGAGGGGCCCTGAGCAAACCTCAGCACCGCATCCTTGGGGAGCTAGGGGAGGGGCAGATGGCCTGCGCTTTGAGGAGAGGCTGGGGAGACCGAGCCCGGGCGAAAAGTTCGCACAGGGAGCTTCAGCCAGGAGGCTTACAGGGATCAGACCCCAAAGCAGAGCAGTTCTGCCCCCAAGGGAACAGGAGACAGAGTCCCCAGGGTCACCCACCGCTCTGCCCAGGTGAGGGCACGGCCACCGGCATGGACACAGGGACCCAGAGAGAAGCGGCCTGGCCTGCAGTCCTCCGTGGGACACCAGTGGCCAAGCCTCAGCTCCCACACGTCCCTGGGGCTCGTTTGTGCCTCCAGCCTAGCGCCCATCCGAGAGCAGTGGGCCTGGGCGGGCCCATGGCTAGGAGGGGCCCTGCCGCCTGCCAGAGCTTGCGGCCTCCCCACCCGCCCCCTCCCAGCTCGGCAGGCTTGGGGCCCAAGCGCCTCTGGTGCCCACTGGCAGCCTCTGGCCCCGGCCAGGTCCCCATCTGCCTTGGACCTTCCTTCTTCGTCCTCCCACGGGGAGAGGCCGCCCCGATGTCCTGTAAAGAGGTGAGAAGACGTGGCTCCGGAACAGAAACATCCCGGGGGCCAAAGCCCAGGGCCAGGTGCCTAGGGCAGCCTTGCGCGGCAGGTACCTTGTGGGCAGAGCCTGCAGTCAGTCCCAAGACAGGTTCAGGTCCCGAGACGAGGCCCACCTTGCGGCTGGCCAGGCTGTACACCCCAGAGTTGGCTCAGAAAATACACGGCGGCCATTTCTCTCTCCCAAAGCCCTGCCGACAGACAGCCGCAGGGTTGGAGCCCCGAGGGAGGGGAGGGGCGGGTGGGTGTCAGGCTGCTGTGCACAGAGGTCCACCTCTGCTCAGGGAGCTGGGGAAAGCAGGATGACACGGGGACTTGCAGCCTGGACGCCAGAGTGGCCCCTCATACAGGGCCACACGTGGGACCCTGCCCCTCCCCCGTGGTTATCAACCTAGGGTCTCCGCCACAGCTGGCCCCCAGAGTCCTGGACCAAAGGCTGAAGAACCATCAGCATCATTATAAGACTCAGGTGACTGTGTCTCTCTTCCCAGGAGCACAAGGCCAAGCCCCCAGCCCACGCGCCCCACCCCCTCCGTGGAGCAGCTCCAGAAACCAGCCATGCTGGCCAGGTCCCTTTGTGAGGCATCTGCCCACTGGCTGCAGGTCATACCACCCCGTGATGCACTGCGCAGTCCCAGTCCCTCCAGCTCCTCAAGGGCAGGGAGGACGAGCCCAGTGGGGCCTGGACAGGGGACGTGTCCGGGATGGAGCAGGGGCGTTCTCCTGCCCAGGGACGGGCTGTGGCTGGGATTCTTGGCCAGCTGAGTCTCCAGAAGCCTGGGTCCCAAGCCCCCCGGGCAGGTGTGGGTCCCAAAGGCCCGTACCCAACCTTTGCAGTAGAGGGGCCCCGGAGTCTTGTGTGATAGCGGCACCCTGGGTGACTCACACTGGGGAAGTTTACAAAACGCGCACTTAGAGGTCAAGGCCAGAGGCTTCGGATTGGCCAGGCCAGACAGGCAGCTGGCCCTCATGCCCACCGACCGGGAGACCATCCCTTCAGCACTCGGAGACTTTGCTGTCTTTGGGCCACCCCACCTGAGGTCCTCAACCAGAGGCCCACCCCCAAATCACCCACAAGAGGCCTCCCCCGCACCCCAGCCTGGAGAGTGGAGCTGTGGGGTCAGGGTAGGCCGGGGCCATCTGCACCGTTATGTGTCAGAATGAACACCGCCCACCCGAGATACTTGAGGATCGTGCACCACAGCAGTTATGCCAGGGACTTAAGGCCGCTTCCCAGCACACAGTAGGTGCTCAATGAATGAACGTGGATGCAGGAGCCACAGGCACTCAGAGCAGCCAAGGATCTTGGTTCAGATCACACAGCAGCCTGTCAGCAGGTTCAAGGCTCGGCACCGGCCTGGCGGCTCCGAGCGTCCGCTGGGACCTCGGCCTGGCCTCCGTGGACAGACAGACGTTCAGCCCAGAGCTCCCAGAGCACCAAGGGAGGGGTGCTGCCGCCCCAGTGCCCCCAAATTAACACCGGCTGCTGGACCCCGCTGCAGGAGAGGACCCAGGGACCCGTGTGAACTGCCCCTCCCGGGGGACCCCTCTGTTCTCCTAGGCCCCCGGGGTCTGCCCACGAGCTCGAGAAGTGCTGACACGTGGCAGTGACTGGTCTGCGCCCGGCTGGGGCACCACGGGCACACGGGCCTGCTGACCTGGAACCCACAGGCCCCAGGAGGTGGGCAGGCGCCTGCAATCTGAGCCCCCAGCTGCTCTGCCCGCCTGTCAGTGCCCACACCCGGGATGGGGCCTCACTGACCGGCCCTGCCGCCGTGACGTATGGGGTAGGGGGAGTGGGCCCTGAGGAGGAACCGGCCCCCGGGGAGGCAGGTCGGTGCTGCAGACCCCCAAGGCCCAAGGCCGGGCCTCTCTGCCAGAAACACCCAGGCCAGGTTGTAAGCTGCCTCTGGACCCTGTCCGACAAGCCGGCTGTAAACATGAGCGTTGCAGATCATAATATCATGGTAGAAAACTGGGATCAGGATGAAACTGGAGGTGACCCACAGAGGGGAGGTGGGGTGGGCAGGGACAGGGGCAGCTTCGGGGCCAAGCCCAGGCACCGGAGGGGTTGGGAGAGGCCAGGTCTCTCCTCAGGTTCTCTTTAGGGACCGGGGGTGGGCGGGGGGAGCCCACTCAAGTCAGAAAGAGGAGCTGCTGAGCAGAGCTGTGCCCACCGAGGCCCAGCTCCTGGTTCTGTGGGCGGCTCCGGTTACAGCCTTATGTGGCCATGGCAGGGTTGCCGCCCACACGTCCTACAGCTGCCAGTTCCCATGCTGGGATCCCAGCAGAGCCTGCTTCCTTCCACGAGGGGGTGGGGAAGCGGGTGGGGGGGGGCAGATCTCCCCATCAGGTTAGCCATGGGCTATAGGGACGGGAGCCCTGCCTGGAGGCAGAGACCAAGGGCGGGGGGCCGGCAGCCTCTGCAGACACCCCCAGCCTCCCTTGCCCTGAGTCAGGGAGCCCAGAAAACGAGAGTGGGGGGACCTCTCCTGCCAGGGCCCCTGTCAGGGAGGAAAGGCCAGGCAGGGCTGTGCAGGCAGCGCTGGGGTGCAGCCCTGCACAGACCCAGGAGCAGAAGCAGGACTACGCCGGCGGAGGAAGTGGTGGCCACTGGTGGCAGAGGACCCTCAGCTGCCCCAGGGGACAGGCCTGGTGGCTTCCAGGTGGCTGTGCTGCAGCCCCGGAGGGTCACCAGGTCCCAACAAGCACTCTCTGCAGTAGCCAGCGCAGAGCAGGGCGACAGTCACCTGGGACGCCATATGTTAAATCACATGACTTGCACATAAATGGCTCTGGCACATCTAATGAGGAGATAATGCCAGCAGAGCGGCCGTTGAAAGGTGATGGTCCTCCTGCCACACCCCCGCCGCCGGCACAAAATTTGGGCTCCACTGAGGGAAAAAGTTGGGCCTTTGCAAAGGGGAGCCGTTTACTGCTCCCGGTTCAAAATAAGGCCCAGCCTGAGCCTCAAGACATTAGTGCCTGATTAATGCCTAATCATTTATCTGCGCGACAGCTCACTACCATGTGACACTGTATCCAGGAGACTCTTTCCCGCTGCAGGGATCCCTGCAGCCGGCATACAGGTGCCTCTCAGGATGGATGTGCCCCCAGGCCTGCCCAGGGACCCCTCCAGCAGAGAATCCCGCTGGCTCCCGAAGGGAGCTCAGCACAGCTCTGAAACTTGTATCTTTTCATTCCTGTTCTGCCCAGGGCTCCTCAGCCCGAAACAGTGTTCTTAAATCGCGCCGCTGGACACAACTGCTCGCTAGCAATCCTCAGCCCCGACTGCTCCTGGTGGGGGGGACATTGCATTACACCCCGCCCCCCCTTATGAGTAACTGACAGGGCAAGCGCATCTGAACCCACTGCCCCCACCCCGGCGGATGACAATTCTCAAGACAGCCGAATTCAACAGTGAGTCTGAACAAAGAAAAGTGCGTTAATTATGGCAGACGTGCGGAGTTCGGAGCCGGGCGGCGCGGCGGTGGGCGCGGGGTCTCGGGCTCCACGCGCCGCGCCCAGGCTCCGGCTCGGCGCCCATCGCCGTTCCCGCCCGGCTGCGCGGTCCCCTGCCCGAAAAGTCGCGACGACTTTGAGAACCACTTTTCCCCCCCGAGTGGCGGCCGCGCTCGCGCACCCCGAACCCGGGGCTGGAGAAACCGAAAGCGGGCGCCGGCGCCACGTTGCCCCGCCCCGGAGCAGCCCCGGCCCTGGGCCAGCGCGCGCGCGGGGTGGGGGCTGTCCCGAGGGGATTCCGGGGGCGTCCCGGGGCCCGCGCCCCCGCCCCCGCTCACTTTTTCGTGCAGTCCAGCAGGATCCCGGCGAAGCGGCGCTCGCCGCAGCTCACGGTGACCAGCAGCGCGCCGTTGACGACCTGCTCCACCCGCACGGGCAGCCGGCAGCCGGCCCGCGGCTCCATGCTCCGCGTCCCGGCCCGGCCCCCGCCCCGCGCCGGGTCAGCCCCGCGCGTGACGCCGCCCGCCGGCCGCCTGACGTCACAAAGCTCCGCTCGGGGCGGCCTCCGCGAGCGGGCCGGGGGCGCCGGGAGGGGCGCGCGGGGCACCCGCGCCCACAGACGCGCGCCGGGCCGTGCGGCCTCCACACTCGGCGTGGAGACGCACTGCGGAGCCCCACCGAACGGGCAGGATGGGGCAGGATGGGGCAGGGCCGCGCTCCACCCCCGGCGACGCTGGCCGCGAGCGCCCGCGGAGAGGACCTGAGAGCCGGCGCCTGGAGAACTGCCCCGGCCCCGGGTCCAGGGACCCCCTCCTCTCCAGCCGGGGGTCCACCCGGGGCGCCTGCCCCTACCGGCTCCAGGGTGTCTTCCCCTCTCCTCGCCCCGGCCCCCCCCTCCCTGCCCGTGTCCCCGGGTTCCCCGCCTCCGGGTCTGGCGCCCGGGTGGCCACCCGGGCACTGCGGGGAGGAAGTCCCGGCGGCGCGAGCAGGAAGCCCAGCGGGGCCGGGCCGCGGAGACGCGGGGCGCCAAGGGGACACCGGCGGGCCCGCCGCAGCAGCCCAGTCTCGACCTCGCCGCCTGGGGGGGGGCACTTGACGACCCCCCGTGTGCTCGGCGCCTCGCTGGGTGACGAGAGGGCGCGCACTCGGCTCCGGGCTACCCGCAGCGGGGTTAGGGAGGGTGATCAGTCCACAAGTCTAGGTCGCGTGACCCCGGGGAGCCGGGGAAACGTTGGGTTCCGTGCGACCCCTGGTGCGGCCGGAGGGGCCAGGGCGCCACGCGGCCAGTTCACAATGGAAAGGATTGCCTTCCCCGAGCGAGACTGGGGCTCCCCGGCGCACGCAGCCGGGCTGCTGATGGGGGGAGTGGGAGGTGGAGGGCACAAGCGGACGCCGGACCCCCGCCCGGGCCCCGCTCCCACGCGCCTTCAGCCCAGTACCAGCTCTCGACTTTACTGAGCACTTGCGCGTCCCGCACGCGGCTCGGGACCCCGCGGGCCGCCCCCAGGGCCCAGCCTGTTGCAGTGACCTTGCCCCGAGCGCGTCCCGGCCCGGTCCCCTGAGCCGGGCTCGCTGCGCTCGGCTGGGCACCGGAGACCAGCAGGCGGTCGGTTGTCCTGACGACCCGTCCGCCGCCGCCGGCCGGCCCCGCCCCTCCGAGCCGTCCAGGGCCCGCCCGGCTCGGACCTGCGCCGGGGCCGCCACCCCCGGCGCCGCTGCGGACAGTGGGCCCGCCGCGGCGCCGCTCGGCCTCGCCCTCCGGCGGCCGCGCGGCGCGGGCAGCCGGCTGAGAGGAGCCCAGGCGGAGCCAGGCGCCCGCGGAGACCTCGCAGGGCTCCACCGCCCAGCATTGTACGGGGCTGGGGATCAAGGCCCCATGAGCCAGAGTCCGGCCCCAAGCAGCCCCCGGGGAGGCCTGAGAGCAGAGCGAGCGCCTGTCCCCTGCAAGGCCTGGGTTCCAGCAGACACCCGACCTCCCCTGCGGAGAGAGGGACCCCACCAGGAGGCCTCGGGCACCTGACACCTCTCCCGGGTCAGCTCCGCCGCTCCGTCCCTGTGACTGCCAGACTGCCGGGCCCCAGGGGGCCTGACTGCTGTCTGCACCCCAGGCCTTTTGCAGCCTCCACTCTCCAGTGCTGGGCGGGGCTGACTTTGGAGCAGAAAGGCCAGGCAACAGGGACCCCTGCAGGCACTGGGAAGGGGACTGGCCAGAGGCTGCCCACTCGCTCAGCACAGGCGCCAGCGTGCCGGAGGTGCCTGCTGGGCGTTGCCCTTCCTGGGCACTGGGGACACACTGCACCGGGGAGCGGGGATTCGGGTCAGCTCGGAGCTGGTGGGCGCACTACGCGTGGGCCGTGTCAGTGTGTGCACGGGGCACTGTGTGCAGACGGGGGTGTCCAGAAAGAGGGCCCGGGGCGGCGATGCTTGGGCCAGCAGGCATCCACCAGAGGGAGAAGGGGCCCCACGAGGCCGCTTGGGCAGCACAAGTCCGGCGGCTTGTTGGCGGGGCTGGAGAGGTGGGTGTGGGAGTGCACAGAAGGGGGCCCTCCGAGAGGTGCCGGGGTTGAGGTGGGGAAGGGGGCTTCCAGGGAACTCCCAGGTATCAGCAGGAGCAGTTTGCGGTGGGCGGACAGATACACCTGAGGACACGCTGGGCTTGCGGGGGCGGGGATGCAGCGGTGGGTGTGTGCTGTGGGCGGGGTTGGGGCCCCGAGGACCACCCTGCAGCTCCCACGGTGGGGGCGGCGGCACCGAGCTGAGAGGGGAGAGCGCTAGGGAGAAGGGCGGCCCGCCCTGCTTTCTCTCAGCCTGGGCCCCAACCTGCCCCGTGCCTGGTACTTCTTAAGTGAGCATGGAAGCCATTTTTAAAGCCCTTTCTCCAGGAGGGAGGGTATTGAAAGAAGGGTCAGCTGACCGGAGATTGATTTGCATCTCAAAGGGTGTCTGTTCAGGACCTCACCGGGCAGACCTGCCCACTCCCAGCCCAGCCCCACCCACTTGCTCCCTGCGGGCTTCCCCACCTCCTTTCTGATTTCTGGAAGGCCCGGGGAACTTCCAGACACCCAGACTAAAATGCAGATTCCTTCAGAGGGGCCTCATCAGCCCAGGGGTCCTGGGTCCTGACCCCCACATGCTGCCGCCTCCTTCCTGAGCTGGTTTCCCCTCCTCCAGGCCCCCTCCGGGGCCAGCCCTGTGCCGGCGGGTCAGCGAGGCCGGCAGATCCTGGAGAGAACAGCCCCAGACAGGCAGGGCCCCGGCAGCTGCCCACTGAGAGCTGCCCCCGACTGAGGGAAAACTGGGCCAGGAACCTCTCCGTAGGTCTCCGGACTTTGGCCCTAAAGCCTTCGTTCCCTGGCTGCAGGCACACAGCCGCTGCGGGGCCTGCCCGGTACCCGGCCCTTGGCCTGGCCTGCCCGGGGTGCTGGCAGAGTGACCGGGGCTGGCTAGTCTGGCCAGACGGGCGGGGTGGGGGCATGCAGGGGGACAGGAGGCCGTCCAGCGCCTCACTAGGTTGGAGTCCGGTGGCCACGAGCTGGCAGGAGGGCAGCAGAGGTGCTCCGGGCGGTGGCTGCTCCGTGCCCCCCGGAGGTCCTGTGCTGTTCTTGGAGGAGCCCCAGGATTCACCCCGCGGCAGCCTGGCCCTCACTCCCTGACTCCCTGCCGGCCCCCCAGTCTCTCAGGGTGACCCGTCCACACCCCAGCTCAGCGTCCCTCCTACTGCCTTCACCCACGGGAGAGCCCGTGAGCCCTGCCCGGCACCGTGGGGAGTAATTTTGCCTTTCTCATCCTCTGTCTCTCCCATGAGGTGGGAGACTCCCAGAGGCCTCCCTGTGACCAGAAGGAACGCTGTCACCGTCACCAGCCTGTTCTGGGTTTGCCCGGCCAGGTGGCTGGTGTCCTCCCCCCACCCCCTCCCCGGGCCTGCTCCACTTCCTTTACTGGAGCTCCCCTCGGTGGCCTGGCAGGGGGGTCTCTTGCAGCTCAGGCCAGCTCTCCCAAAGCCAGGTGCTTCTGAGATGGAACCGAGTGTGCCTGGTCACAGGGGGACCGCAGGCCAGAGCCATGGGTCAGAAACCATGGTCTCTCCAGAGCCAGTGCCCAGAGCGCAAGGATGTGAGAGCCGGGGTGGGCCCTGGTGCTCGGCCCAGGCCACCTCATGGCGCATCTCATGGCGCATCTCGGGCCCGGCTGTTGCTGGGAGGGAGGAGAGTAGGGCCCAGATGAGGGCGTTGATTTCACTAAGCACTGGGTAACGAGTCTGTAAGAATTCGCTGCTCTCATCCTCCTCCCCATTGCCACCATCATCACTATCATCACCACCATCATCACCACCATCACCATCATCACCACCATCACCATCATCACCACCGTCACCACCACCACCAGCACAGTTCTCCCCTGCAGCTGGGCCATCTTCCGTGCAGCATCTGCCCCCCACTGGTATTGAGCCTGGGCCAGTGGAGATGCTGAACGGCCCTGGTAGGGGGTCTGGTGCCTCCTAGAGGGCTTTCCCATAACTCCACCTGCCCCGTAACCTGTGCCCTCCTGTGTCCTTGCCCAAGTGCCAGCTGAGGCCTGGAGGATTCAGTGCCCCAGGTCCCCCTGACCCTAACCCAGCCCAGGGCTGGGAGCACAGGGAGCCCAGGGCTGGGGGGCTTAGGGCTGGGGGTGGGGCAGCTCTTTACCCCAGGGTTTGGAAAGGCCCAGAGTCGCTTCCTACTTGCTTGCCGCCCCCCACCCCACCCCCGGGAAGAACTGGAGGCTGATGGTTGTATGCTGGGGCGGGAGCTTCTCCTCTGAACCCTGCTCTCCTCGTGCCTCAGGCGGCCAGGAGCCCACCATCAGCCGTCCTTGGCCCGAAGAGAACACTGCACTGGGACATGCAGGCTGGAAACACGTGGCAACACGCAGCCCTGAGCCCCGCAAGGTCTGCTCCTTCCCTCCTGAGCACTGGGCTCCCTGCCCCATGGGGATGGCACAGACACCGAGGGGGCAGGGGGGTGACGCACTGCCGGTGCCGGAGGACACACCGCTACCCCCCTTCAGCCCAGCAAGAGGGCCCCCCGCCCCCGCCAACAGGCAAGGCATCTCCGGGCCAGGATGTGTGTCCATGTGGGGTCCGCACCCCACCTCAGGACCACCTGCGGTCACCTGGGACTTGACCTCCACCCACAGGGCCCGGGGCCCATGTCCCAGCCACACCTCTGTGCTACATTCTTCTGAGATGTGGACAGGCCATAGGGGTCACTCCCCTGGGCTGGCTGGTGGCTGGTGCGTGGGGATCGGATGGCGCAGCCGTGGTCTTGACCGTCCACAGGCAGCTTGCGGGAAGGGACGGGGCCGCAGCCACTGATGGGCCAGACCCTCCTGTCCTGATACTCGTTTTGGGCCCAGGACTCAGGAATCCAAGCTCATGGACCAGGTACCAGTCAGGACGCAGGGGTCTGGTGGGAGTGGGAGGATGCCCTGTGGGGCTGTGGCCGCACCCTGGCCAGAGGCAGGTCGGCTGCTGGGCCCTGCGGGGCTGTGTGCCCAGGCTGCGTCCTGGCCAAGGTGCCACCTGCAGGCGAACGTGGCTCACAGCACGAGGCCGCCGGGCTGCTGACTCCCAGAAGCAGGTCCTGGGCAGGGCGCCCACCGTTATCGCCTGCGGCCAGCCCCCGCCCTCGCAGCGCAGGCCCTGCCACCCAGGGTTTCGGCCTTTACCTGGCGGGGGGGGGGGGGCGGCTCTTCCTCCCTCCCCCCGCCCAAGGCTGTCTGGCAGGAGAGAGGCCCCAGGAGCACCCATGTGGGCAGTCAGGCATGGCAGGGGTGACTCAGCGGTTAAGGAAGGAGAGAACAAAGCAGGAGAGGGGACACGGAGTGGAGACAGGAGACCTGTGACGGGGACGGAGGCCGTCCCCCAACCGGACACCCCAATTCCACCAAGGACAGAGCAGGCCCCCACCCTACATACTCTGAACCCACTGGGGGAGCAGGGCCACCCCCCGCCAGCGGCCCGAGCGCCTTCCGAGCAGGGGTCCAGGTGGGTCCCCCGAGCAAGCTCAGAACAAGTGCGGTGAGTGATCATGCCAGAATAGGGTCGTGTAGAATGAGGACGCCACCCAGCAACCTGTTTGCGGGAGCAGCGGTGAGTAAACAAACAGATGAACGGCTTGTGGAGGGGACGGGGGTCCGAGGGAGGTGGCCTCCGCCCTGGGCTCCCACCCTCAGACGGGGGCTGACCTCCAGGGACAGCGGGCTTTGGGTTCCCCAGGACCCCCCGGGTGAGAAATCGGTGTTGGGGACACCAGGCTGGGATCTGGGGGCCTGGTCCAACCCTGCCTCTCTCCAACCAAGAGGCCCAGAGGAGCTGAGAAGGCTGCCGGAGCCCACACCTGAGGCCGGGAAGCACCGGGAAGTGCGGCGGGGGTGGCAGCCACTGGTGCAGGAGGGCCTGGACCCAGAGCACTGGCCCCAAAGGTGTGGCCCCGACCTGACCCCGTCTCAGGGGGCCAGCATCCCAGGAGACTGACTGACTCAGGGAGCCTGTGCCAGCGAGACCACCGGAGGAGGGGCCCGAGCCCAGTGCCCTCCACCAGACTTTCAGAGCTGAAAAGTGAACACTCTCCCAGCGGAATTTCCGTCAGTGAGCTGATGGGGAGGACAGTCACGCTGAGATGCAGAGAATAAATGTGGAAGATATTTCAGGAAGAAACGTCTCTAAGCAGCGAGCATACAGAAGGAAATATCAGCTGGGGACAGAGTCAGGAGAGCTGACCAATGAGCAGTAAGGGCTCCAGAGACAGAAGGGGACAGGGGAAGGGGGGCAAGCCTGCCGGGAAGAGAAGCGAACGCCAGTCTTGATCTGGGGAGACCGGCGCCCGCCTGGCCGGGCGGGGGTCCCTGGCTTCCGGGCAGGGCTGGTGATGGGGCCCCCCCGTGAAGACGGACAGACGCGGGACCCGTGGACACGGGCTCTGCCTCTGGCGAGTGGAGGCTGGAAGTCCGCTCGGCGCACCGGTGTCCACTCCGGAGGCGGCCCCCACGGCCACTGCCCAGCCAGGGCGGAGGACGGGCTCGGAGGGGACGCGACCGCCTTCCCCACAGGAGCCGAGCAGGCGCGAGGCAGGGAGAACCCGACAACCAGGGGCCCGAGCAGAGGCCTCGAGGCAAAGCAGGAACGGCACGGAGCCACGGGGCCCACCTGGACATCTGGGAGGCTACGTGGATGCCAGCCCAGCTAGGGACGCGGCACTGACATGCCACGCAGAGGCCCTCTCGCACCGGCCCCTCCTGGGGGGACACCCACAGGAGCAGAAGGGAGCACGGGGTCTCGGCTTAGCTGAGGGGCGGGGGGTGCGGCCCGCTGCTCGGTGAGTTTGGGCGGCCCTGTGATTGAGTCCACGCAGGGCCCACGGAGGAAGCGTGCTGCGCTGGTTCACGGCCCAAACCTCGGCAAGGCCTGGGGACCCCTGCCCTGCACCTGCTGGGCCCCGGGCGGCTGTGGGAGAGGGCGAGGCACCTGCCACAGAGGCCACGCGGAGGTACCGCAGGCAGCGGAGGGCACAGACCACAGCAGAGAGTGAACCAGCCCACAGAGCCCCGGCAACCCAAGCCAAGAGCAAGCACACACGCTTGCTGTTCAACAGACCACGAGCCGGCCCCGTGCTGCTGGCGGGCTCTGTGATCTCTGCCTTGGGGTCTCCCAGCTGCCGCAGGAGCAGACCCCCTAGTCCCACCCGGAAGTCAAACTCCCCTCATTCCAACCTTTTAAAAACATCACTCTGGGGCTTCCCTGGTGGCGCAGTGGTTGAGAGTCCGCCTGCCGATGCAGGGGACACGGGTTCGTGACCCGGTCCGGGAGGATCCCACATGCCGCAGAGCAGCTAGGCCCGGGAGCCATGGCTGCTGAGCCTGCGCGTCCGGAGCCTGTGCTCCACAACGGGAGAGGCCACAGCAGTGAGAGGCCCGCGTACCACAAAAAAAAAAAAAAAATCACTCTGCTCTAAGAATGATTCTTAGAAACAGTGTATGGGTAAAAGTCAAAGATTGTTGCACTGTGTATTTTTTTAAAAAGCCAATAGAACAATTTAGTATTAGCAAGTTCAGCATGATGGCTGAGACGCTTGATTTTATTCCTTCCATCTTTATATTTGTTTGTTTTGCTGGTTTGCTATTCACTCCGTTTTTCACCCTGTTCACCTGAATTTCCCTGTACTCTGCATTCTGTTAGGAGTTATGATCCTTTTACCTTCTCTGTTAATTTTGGAAAATTAGACGTGTATTTTCCTCCCTGCATCCCCTGACCCTGCATGTTTCCCTTCCTTCCCTCTCCACTGCCCCGGGTAAAATTTTAAAAATAATTAAAAATTTTTTTAAAATTTGCTTACTTTATCAGAGAACAGCAAAGGAAGAATAAAAGAACAAAAACATGAGACTCATAAAACAAATAGCAAGATGGGAGACTTAAAATCAACCCTATGAATGTAAGGGGACTAAACACTCTAATTAAAAGACGAAGATTGTCAGGCTAGAGAAAGGAAGGAAGACCCAAGTATATGATATTTACCCAAGACGTACTTTACACATAAAAACACAGAAAGATTGAAGTAAAAGGATGGAAGACGCATCGGTAAACGCTAACCGGAACAGTGGTGGTGCGCCTGTATTAACATCAGACAAGACAGACCTTAAAGGCAAGAAGTGTGGAACAAGAGATAAAGAGAAATATTTCCTACTGATAGAAAGGTGGATTCAACAGGAAGACACAACAACCCGAAATGTGTAGGCGTCTAATAACATAGCTGGGAACCACATACTGCAGCAGCTGGCACAGCTAAAGGGAGACACATGTGAGGCCACAGCCGTGGCTGGAAATGGTATCCAGCCGACAGGACAAGATGAACCGACCTGAAGGCTGCAGGAGATCCGAGCAACACCGTCAATCAGCCTGACTGGACACACAGCGCTACATCCAAGTAGATTCTTGTCAAGTCACACGGAGCATTTCCCAGAGGAAGTCGTACGGCATCCGTGAAGCAGGTCTTCACACGTTTCCCAGGACCGGACTCACAGGGAAGCAGCCCCGCAGCCCAGTGAGGCTTCAGGCAGCACGGCCGTACCCGCGGCCCGACTGAACCAGAAATGCCAGCCAAGCCGCTGCCAATCCTGACGCGCAGAAGCTGGGAGAGACAACAGATATTTATTATTATTACACAATGTTAATATAGTAACATATGATAATACATAATATAATTCTTTATAATTCTTTATTGTTATTTATCTACTTCTCCAGCTGCTTTGTTCTGGAGTAACTTGTTAATGCAGCAACAGGTAACTAACACACCTTCTAGCTTCTTGAGTTGGGAGCCCAGGGTATGTATTTTACATAGTTCTTCCTTTGTGGCATATGCATTTGAAAGTGGTGAAGTTCCCTCTAAGCACTGATTAAAGCCAAAGAAAACAGAAAAGAAGGGGAAGAACAGGAATCAGTGATACAGAAAACACAGCAGAAACTCGACAAAGCCAACCGTGGTTGTTCGAAAAGATTAACAAAGTGACGAATCCTTAGCAAGATTAAGGAAAACGGAGCAACATCAGTAATGAGAAAGGGGACATTGTTACAGGTCCTAAGTGACAGAAAATATGAGGATATTATGAAGAAGTTTATGCCGATAAACCTGACAACTTGGATGAAATGGAAAAACTCACTGAAAAACATGTCTACCAAAGAAGTTGACACAAAAAGAAATAGAAAATCTGAATTATCCTACATCTGTTAAAGAAATCGAATCAAGGGTCTTTTCAAGATCAAGCCCTTATTTCACATCTAATCAGAAGTTTGGGCCGACTCTGGGTGAGAGCCCGGGGGCCTGGGACGGGGCCCCGCGGTGCTGCAGGGCCAGGGGAGGGGTGGCGCCCAGGGTGGGGGAGCAGCACGGCCGGGCGGGAGGAGGGCACTCCTGCCTCCCCAGCAAAGACGGCTCCATGGGACCTCGGACCCCACTGTAGTCAGTCGTGAAAGCTTGATCCCCGCTGTGAGCAGGGTCGGGGGGCACGGTGCCAACACCACGTTCTGCCAGCCGACGGGCTGCAAACGGACGCCACGCGGCGGTCACCGTGTTCTCCTCTTAATGCAGCCTCAGAATAGGCAGCGCAGATGGGGACCCGTAAACCTCACGCCCCATACAGGGGCGACCCCTGGGAAGGCAGTGAGCTGCCGGCCTGTTTTCCAGGTGAGAAGATGCTCAGTCTGTACCAGACTCTGTCATTAGTATCTGTAAACGTTTTCAGGTTCTTAATAGTTCGTGTTAAAAAATATATTCTGAGGCTGCAACAAAGTCGGGCCAAGCGCAAGGCTTCCAGGGAGAGCTGCACGTTGACGGTTTCTGTTCAAGGTCGACCTCAGTTTTAGTTTCATGACTTCATCCTGCAGCCTCCTGGCCTTGGGGAGAAAGGAAGGGGTCAGGTTAGCCTGGCCACAGGGCTGGGGATGGCGCCGGGTGACAGGTGGTGCCTGTCCCCTGGGCCCAGAGCCGCCCTCCCGAGGGGGAGCCCCCCCAAGCACGCCTCACCCCCGCTGCTCACCCCGATCCATCCGCTGGGCCAGAAGACGGTGAGATGGAGAACGAAGGGGACCAGGTGGCCAGAGCAAAAGGAGTGGCCCTCCCGCCCGTCTGAGGGCAGGTGTGTCCCTGCGCGGGGCCTCCCTTCCTCCCCATCCCCCCGGGGGGGCGTGTCCTCTGCACTCCCCTCCCTCCCCTCGCCACCCCCTCAGCTCTCTCCTGGGGGTGTAACCTGGACCCCCACCTCCAGCCCAGGCACCCCTGAGACCCCTACGCCGCCTCATCCCCTAAGATAGATCTACCACAATCTTGGGTTAAACTAACATCCAGAGCTCGTGTCGTGAGGCCCAGGGAAACCTCTGCTGCTTGTCCACTAAGCACCCACTGCTTCCGGTCTCCTTCCTGCAGAGGTGTGTACTGCTCCTTTAAACACATCCACTCAGTTCTCCACGCCCGTCCTGTCCTGGGGTCATCCAAGCAGTACAGGTCCTCAATATCCTCCCCTGATCTGAGGATCAGGCCCTGGACTCGCCTGGCTCCCCTGCAGACCCTCGGGCCGGGCTCCTCCTCCGGGGTCTCTTCCCCGTCTTGGGAGGACACGCCCGCTCTTCCAGCTCCAGAGGGAAGGGAAGGGACATCCCGAGTCCCTGCGTGGCGCCTGGCCCAGCCTCTGCACGTGCCCTGTCCCTCCCTGGGGGCTCCAGGACCTCAGAGCCCGTTTGGATGGTCTGGGCCCATGGCCGCCTGGCAGCCTGGAAACAGCCTGCTTCCTGAACCTCCCTGGGTTTTCCCATGAGTTTCTAGAGCACCTCGGAGGTCAGGCCTCTCCGGTGGACCGTAGGGTCTGGCTCATCTCTGCTTTCCGTCCCTCCTTTGGTCTTTGTTCTACTTCTCGGGGCATTTGCTCGACCTCATCTGTTGATTTGGGCTTTTTAATTTTTAGGAGTTTTGGCTGTACTTTTCATGTAACTCCGAGTTCTCAGCTACCTGAGTGCCCACTTTTGTAACAGCTTGTTCCCATCACTGCCCAGAGGACTTCAGTTCGGCTGCATGTTCCCAGTCGGCCGTTCTGGTCCCTCCCTGGAGCGTCCAGCGTCCCGGCTCCCACCCGCTCAAGGAGTAAGCACTGAAATGCTGTACCCACTGGGCCGCGGCCCTGCTGGTTAGTCAGGACGGGGGCAGGGGGGCCCACGAGCCAGGGCTCTGAGGGCATTTGTCTCCGCCAGTTTTCTTCAGAGGCCCCTTCCCGCTCTCGACGCGGGGAGCAGGCACCCGGCCTGATCCTCACGGCTCTCGCGCTCAGGAAGGCATCGCGTGGCACCTTCCTTCCGCAGGAGGACCCACAGGCCCAGACCTGCTTGTTCAACCTCTGAGAGTCCACCCCCCGCACGTCCTGCTGGGTAGGCAGGGGAGCCGAGCAGGGTGGTGAGGGCGCTGCGGCCCTTCCACCCTCAGCCTCTCCAGTCCTGAGTCTGTGGGCCCCGTGGAACCAGCCATCTCGCTTCCTGCCAGCCTCCCTCTCAGAGGCCCTCGTGTCACACCAGCAGGTGGCTTTCTTCCTCCAGAACCAAGCTGGCCTGTGAATGGTTAGGTTACAGGCTCAGCAGCTGGAAGAGGCCCAGATGGGGAGGCTGAAGCAGGTGCGGTGGCTCAGCCGAGGGCCGCTGTCAGCGCGGGGACGTTACTCTGCCCCTCACCCCACACTCTCCACCTCAGGGTCCGCGATGGCTGCCCCAGCTCCCACCATCGCCTGTGCATTCCAGCAGGGGGAGGGGAGGACAAGCTCAGGAAGTTCATACACACGTCTACGTCTATTCCTGTCCTGCTGGCCAGATCGTAGTCACAGGCCGTCGCATACGCTGCAAGGGGTGTTGGGAAACGTGGCCTCTAGCGGGCGGCCCGTGCTCTGTTCGTGATTATGGCAGGAGCTGGCCTCTCCTCTCTTTCCTTTGTGCTGAGGAGCTGCATCACTTTGCTCCTCTCCTGTTGTCCGGTGGGGCCGCAGGGCGGACTGGAGACTAACCCACAAGAAAAGGGGCCACGCGCACCTGGAGGGAGAGCCTGCCGGGCATCAGCTGGTCCTCTCACCAGACGCAGACATCCTGGCCTTCCAACCTGATGTGAGCTCCTGGCCGAGGGGCCCGCCTTCTCCCACCGGTGCTACATCACACACTGTCAAGACTGTCTTGTGAACCGTGTGCGTGGCTCTCAGGCACCCACACTTCACCTGGGAGTTTATTTCTGTAGTTTTCACCCCCCGCCAGAGGGGACATTTGCTACAACTGATGAGCCCAGGCTGACACATCACCACCCAAGCCCACAGTTGGCCTTAGGGTTCACTCCTAGTGTTGTACATTCCGTGGGTTTGTGCAAATGTATAATGACACGTATCCATCCTCACAGTGTCATACAGAGCAGTTTCCCTGCCCTAAGCATCCTCTGTGCTCCACCTGTTCATCCCTCCTCCCCCCAACCCCTGGCAACCACTGGTCTCTTGACTGTCTCCATAGTTTTGCCTTTTCCAGAATGTCATAGAGTTGGAATCATACAGTAGGCAGCCTTTTCAGATTGGCTTCTTTCACTTTGTAATAAGCACTTAAAGTTCTTCCCTGCCTTTCATGGCTTGGTGGCTCGTTTCTTTGTACACTGAATAACATTCCAGTGTCTGGATGGACCACAGTTTACTAACCCGTTCACCTACGGAAGGACATCTTGGTTGTTCCAGGTTTTGGCAGTTATGAATGAATACAGCTGCTACAAACATTTGTGGGCAGGTTTCTGCGTGGACATAAGTTTTCAACTCCTGTGGGTAAATACTAAGGAGCACAACTGCTGGACTGTAGGATAAGAGTATACTTAATTCTGTAAGAAACCGTCACGCTGTCTCCAAGGTGGCTGCACTGCTCTGTGTTCCCACCGGTGGTGAGTGAGAGTCCCTGCTGCTCCTCAGTCCATGGGCAGCTGGTGGTGTCCGTGGCTGCGTCACAGCCCTTCTAACAGGTGTGCAGTGCCAGCTCCTTGTTGCTTTAAACTGCATTTCCTAATGAAGTCCTTTGTCCAGCATTGTTTCATAAGCATATTGAACATCTATATGTCTTCTCTGGCAAGGTGTCTGTTCAGATCTGTGGCCCATTATTTAATAGGGTTGTTTGCTTTCTTATTGTTGAGTCTGTAAAAGTTCTTTGCATATTTTGGACAACAGTGCTTTATCAGATATGTCTCTCGCAACTATTTCCTCCAAGTCTGTGGCTGTCTTTTTCTTGACAGTGTCCTGCACAGAACAGAATTTTTTAATTTTAATGAAGTCCAACTTACCAATTTTTCTTTCACGCCTTGATGTTCTATATAAAAAGGTGTCACCAACTCAAGGTCATCTAGGTTTTCTCCTAGGTTGTCTTGTAGGAGCTGTATATTTTTGCATTTTACATTTAGGTCTGTGACCCAGTTTTTACAGCTTTATTGAGGTATAATTTATATACAAAAACTGTACATATTCAATGTACACAGTCTGGTAAGCGTGATCCACTTTTAGTTAATATTTGTGAAGGGTATAAGGTCTGTGTCTAGATTCATTTTTCTGCATGTGGATGTCCGGGTGGCCCAGCACCAGCTGTTGAAAACACTCTCTTTGCTCTGTTTTATTACCTTTACTCGTGTGTCAAAGATTAGTTGGCTGTATTTGTGTGGGTCCATTTCTGGGCTCTCTCTTCTGTGCCATTGATCTATTCGTCTCTTCTTTCACCAACACCACACTGTCTTGATTACTGTAACTTTATAGAAAGTCTTGACGTTGAGTAGTGTCAGTCCTCTTTGTTCTTCTGACTTGTGTTGGCTATTCTGGGTCTTTTGCCTCTCCACATAAACTTTAGAATCAGTCTGTCAATATCCACAAAATAACTTGCTGGGATTTTGACTGGGATTAAGGTGAATCTATGGATCAAATTGGGAAGAACTGACATCTTGACAATACTGAGTCTTCCTATCCATGAACATGGACCATCTCTCCATTTATTTATTCTTCTTTAGTTTCCTTCATCGGAGTTTTGTAGTTTTCCTCATATAGATTTTGTGCACATTTTGTTAGATTTATACCTAGCACCATTTTTTGGGTGCTAATATAAATAGTATTGTGTTTTTAATTTCAAATTCCACTTGTTCATTGCTGGTATATGGTAAGCAATGGACTTTTATATATTAACCTTGTATCCTGCAACCTTGTTATAATTGTTTACTAGTTCCAGGAATTTGGGGGTCAGTTCTTTGGGATTTTCTACACAGACAATCATGCAACCTAAGAACAAAGATGCTGAGGAGAAACAGAGGGGACACCCCTGCCTTGTTACTGACCTTGGGGGAAAGCGTATAGTTTCTCACCATTAAGTATGATGTTAGTGTAGAGTCTCTGTGGATGTCCTTTA
The DNA here is from genome assembly GCF_025265405.1 of Mesoplodon densirostris. Classification (NCBI taxonomy): domain Eukaryota; kingdom Metazoa; phylum Chordata; class Mammalia; order Artiodactyla; family Ziphiidae; genus Mesoplodon; species Mesoplodon densirostris. The sequence continues at coordinate 1,048,812 of NC_082661.1, forward strand.
ACAAGGTGAGGAAGCTCCCCTCTATTCCCAGTTTGCTGAGGGTTTTTATCATGAATGGGTGTTAGATTTTGTCAAATGCTTTTTTCTTTTTTGCATCTACTGATACAATCATATGATTTTTGTTCTTTAGCCTGTGGATGTGATGCATCATGTAAACTGACTTTCAGATGCTGGACCAGCCTTGCATGTCTGGGATACATTCCACTTGGTCATTTGTAATTCTTTTCATACGTTGTTGGATTTGACTTGTTCATATTTTGTTGAGGGTTTTTGCATCTTTGTTCATGAGAGAGACTGGTCTGTAGTTTTCCTTTCATGTAATGCCCTTGCTTTTGATACTGGGGAGATGCTGGCTTCATAGAGTGAGTTACAAAGTATTCCCTCTGCTTCTAGCCTCTGGAAGGGAGTTGATACAATTTCTTCCTTAAATGTTTGGTAGACTTCACCAGTGAACCCACCGGAAAACTTATGAATTATTGATTCAATTTCGTTAATATGTATCAGTCTATTCAGATTGCCTGTTTCTTCTCCTGTGGAGTTGTGGCTGATGGTGCCTTTCAGGGAACTGACTCATTTCATACAGGTTATGAAATCTGTGAGCATAGAATTGTCCCCAACACCAAACAGACTTTTGAGTCTCTAATCTGAAGCAGTGCGATGAGACACAGCTGTTCAGAAGCCCTAAGAGGTAGGGTTTGGGGTGTCCAAGAATGCGGTTACTCCCGTCAATGATAGATTTGGAGAGAATAAAGGTTCCTCTGAAGGCAGGGCTGGGAAGGAAAAGAGTCTGAGAAGAGGGGCAGAGTCTGAGCAGGGTGGGGTCTCTACGAAGTGCCCCAGCCTGTGTTCCTTCACTCCCCCTCATCCCTGTGAGCCCCAAGAGAGGGGACAATAGTGACAGGGCCCTCGGTGGGCGGTGGGGACGATGCTGCTAGCCCTGGGGCAGCAGACCCGGGAGAGGGGCTCCAGGCCACCGCGCCGGGGTGAGACACGCGGCTCGGAACAGGCCCACGAGCTGGGGCCTGGGTGCTGGGAGGACAGGCAGGTGTTCCTGCGGCTGGGAGAGCGAGCGCCCGCGGGCAGCGGGGGCAGCTGATGGGGATGCGCGGAGGCCTGGGTGCTCGCGGGGAGGGCGGGGGGTGGGCTGACTACGCGCTGGGCGGGGCAGGAAGGTGTCTCCTCCATCTCTGCGTCACTCTCGTAACGGTGGACACTCCAGGCACGCAGTAGGTGCTTATCTATGTCTGTGGGATGAACGGATAGACGGACTGATGCTGGTGGCAACCTTCCTGCCACACAGACGTGGGCATGTCGGGAGGACCACAGCCGCGGGTCCGCCCAGTGGTGCCGGCACCCGGGGGCGCACGCTTGCGGGAATGTTTCCTTATCCTCTGACCACCCGTGATGCTGGGAAGACTCCACAAGTTTAGAGAACGTGTGGTTCCCTTCGAGTTTTAATCAAAGCACTTATTTTCAAGTCGAGCTGACAAATACTTACAATTTCCAAGTCCTGCGTGGCCCTCCCTATCTCCTCGAGAGGTGCCGACCTTCGGAATCTGCTTCTTCGTTCCTGCAATTGCTGGATGTGCCGTTTCAGCTTTTCCTCTAAATTCTCCTCTCGGAAGGCACTGGGGAAACAAAGGGCAATGAGGAAAGGATTCTATCCGAACAGGGAGGGAGAATTTTCCCTTTCTCCTTCTGGCCAAAACAGCAGTCCTGGGGCTGGTCGGCTGGCCCCCAGTTGGGCACCAGCCCACAGACGGACGGGCTGCCTTTCCCGCCCCCTCCTGCACTCACAGCTGCCAGACCAGCTCACGAAAGATGTTGCACACTGAGGACCCTGCACGCTCTGCACGCGAAGGAGAAGGTGTGTCTTTGTTTTCACATGAAACGCGCAGTTTTAATAAACCCTCAGAGAGGAACGGAGCACGGCATCAAGTAGGACTTCAGACATGTCTGCTCAGTGCGGCCCAGAGCCCTCCCGCGGGACGTCGGGCGCGCAGAGGGGAGGGCGGCAGAGCCTGGTGGGCCCCCGGCCGTGCCTCCCGAGACCCCGCCCCACCAGCACAGCGGCCTCCTGAGCCCCGCAGGACAGACGCTGGGTGAAGGGCCTGCCCGGCCGGCATCTCAGAGCCCAGCTCTCAGGAAATCCTGCCCACGGCACAGGGGCGTCCATGTAGATGTCGTCTGCTGTGGCTTGCTGAGGGCCCACGGGGGCGACGGAGGTTCCCCGGAGGACATGAGAACACATCCCAACCCACGAGGCTGGGTTAGAGCCCCAGGCGCAGACCTGAGACCTTTCCCCGATTTCCAGGGGTGAGGGAGGAGGAATGAGCCCTCTGCCGTCCACAGGTCACAGCGCGATGACCTTCCCCCAGGCCCTCAGACCACAGCTGGTGCCCGTGGTGGGAGCAGTGCCAGGGCCCAGGGCAGGCAGGTCCCCCCACCCCGAGTCCCCCGGTTCACTTCAGCTCTGGCCTCTGAGCGCATGGAGGTGCCTCCCTGCGGTAGGCCTGGTGCAGACAGGGGCGGCAGGAAGGCGGGAAGGTGGGAAGGCGGGGAGGGCAGCGCGGAGCCCCCTCGGTCATTCCCGGTGCAGACTCTGGGTCAGTTGGGGGCCGAGGGCACAGCGCCCGGCGTCAGGGCAGTGTCAGCACAGGAGGACGAGGGCTCGCCGGGACCCTGAGCAGCCGCTGTCCCGGAGGGGCGGAGGGGCGGGGGGGGGGGGGGGGCGGGCGGTAAGGGCGGCGTTCTAGGGGTCGAGCGGACACTGCGGGAGTGAGAGCTGAGAAGTGGCGGCATCGCGGCTCTCCTGCTTCTTGTCCCTGAGCGCACCTGGACCTGCAGGAGGGGCGCAGGGCACGCTGGGCGTGAGGTCGGGGGAGCGGAAGAGATGCATGTGCAGGGGGAGGTCGGAGGGCGCCGCGCCCAGCAGAACGGAATGAGACCCGGTACCAACCTCATTTCCTGACTTGCTTGCAATGACTTCTCTTTTCTTTGTTTCAGTTTCCCAGGCGAACGCATCGGCATTTCTCATTACCTATCAGGTCAGTGGCAAAGGGAATCTTGGATGCCATCTGGAAAACGCAGCGAGACGGTTTCAGGAATCCGGGAATACACAGCCGCTAACACCAAGGTGGCTTCGGGTGCAGCACATTCGTGCCCCACACGCTGGGGTCGCCAACCCTTGGCCTGGGCTGGCCGGCGGTGCAGGGTGAGGCCAGAGCGCAGGACACGGGGCAGGTGGACGGCTCCTCAGCGGCCCGGGGGTGCCAGCGCAACAGACGGAAACACACTCTCCAGGGGCCCCGCGCCTCTCGTACAGCCCTGTGTTAAATCACTAAGTCAAGCTAACACACGAGGGCTCACACCTGACTAATAAAGTGGGGAAAGTAGAAAAAGCCTCGCCGTCGGAAAACCTGAATTATAGATTCACCAGCTTGGATCAATGACACAACAAACTGACACAAAGAAACTGAAAACGTGCAAGAAGTAACTCAGTGCTGGCTCTCCTGCTACAGAAAGACCGCTGTGACTCTGAGTGAGAAGGAGGGCCTCCTGCACCCGTGCGGGCACGGCTGGAGCTTAGGTGAGTCCCTCTAACTAGCCCCCTACCCCCATGCCCGGCGCCTAAGGCCAGGCAAGCTCCGATGCTCTCAGGGACCCTGCGAGCTCCAGATGGCTACCGTCCAGCGCCTCCTGCAGGATGCTTTCTCTACTCTCCCCAGCAGCCGCCACGGGTTTTACTGGGTTGGGGGGGGGGGGGCCTTGTCCAGGGGCAGAGGAAGACAGGGTAGTTCTGTCATGGTTCTGGAAACTCTCCGTAAGAATTCACAGGCCACCTCAATTTATTTTGAAAACAACAAATTCCTTAAAACTTGTAGGTTGCAGCATTACACAAAATATGTTTAAATAGCACTACAAATGCTAGCGAATACCTCATTTCTAGGGCCTGTGGACGTCACACCTGGATTTCTGGTCAGCTGGGCCTGGGGTGTCTCATCTGGATTTGCTCATCCCCCTCTTCAAAGTGGCCCTCCGTCTCCCGCCCGATTCCCCTTTTCCTGGTTCTCTATCTACCAGGGCTGCCTTTCCAGAACCTTCCTTTCCCCTCCTCCCTCCTTGGGCCATGACTGGATGTCTGGTTGGAGCCCTCCTGAGCCCTGACCTCCTCGGCTCCCACCCAGAAGCCCACCGCCCTGGGCTCCCACGCCAGGCCCCGTGCTGCCGAGGGTGCCCGACACCCTGCTGCTGGGGGTATGTCCTCACTGCTCTGCTGGGGTGCCCGGGGCTTCCTGAGGACCTGTGACCTCTGCCATGTCCCACACCAGCCATCCTGTGGCAGCCTTGTCCTGCCCCGGGGCCCTGGTACGATCCTGCCTTCAGCGCCAGAAACTGGGGGCTCTGCGCCCATGTAACAAGGACGCGAGTGGAAACACACCAGGGCCCTCGACCAGTGCTGCCCGCTGCTGCCCCCGCCCCCGAGTGGACCAGTCTGAGAACCAGACCGAGCCTGCACTCCTCAGGAAGCTTCAGACCTGTGCTTGTATGTCTGCGTGTGGGTCAGGGCAGCACAGCTGCTGTAGGGACAGGGCGAGTGTGGGGCTGGGGAGAGGCTGGGGGGCGGGTCCTGGGGAGGCGAGGGGGCTCAGTGCAGGGCTTATCTGCCCGGTCACCTCTAAGCGGGTTACCAGGGGGCGACCTGTCTGCCTGCGTCGTCAGCTCCACCCCAGCACCTGTCTGACTCTTAGAAGGACCTAGCGCCAGGGAAGCCTGGGAGAGAGGAGGGAGGCTGGAGGGGGGTGGATGGGCGGGGGAGGGGGAGCAGGAACCACGCCCGTCCTTCCCTCTGCCCTTCTCCCCCCCCCCCCCCCCGCCCCAACCCCATGCTGCCAGGCTGCAGACACAGCAGAATTGAAACTATCTGCTGGCTGCCTGGGAGCCGCCACACTGTCATTAACCAGGGTTCTCCTCAACAGTGCTCCAACACAGGGAAAAGAACTAGTGCTAAAGCCACCAGGTGTACTTTTTTTTTTTTTTTTTTTTTTTTTTCTTTTTGCGGTACGCGGGCCTCTCACTGTTGTGGCCTCTCCCGTTGCGGAGCACAGGCTCCGGACGCGCAGGCTCAGCGGCCATGGCTCACGGGCCCAGCCGCTCCGCGGCATATGGGATCCTCCCAGACCGGGGCACGAACCTGTATCCCCTGCATCGGCAGGCGGACTCTCAACCACTGCGCCACCAGGGAGGCCCCAGGTGTACTTCTTAAAGTCAGACATTTATCTTTAAAAGCTTTAGAAGTACAGGATTTGGCCTGAAACCCCAGCCAGTACAGAGGAGGCAGGGCCTTGCACCCTGGGAAGCAGGCGAGGAGGACTGTGCCGCGTTAGTGGCTCGACCCCGAGGTTTTGGTTCTGTTCTGTTTTGTTTTGTTTTACTTTTTGGCCGTGCTCTGCGGCACGTGGGACCTTAGTTCCCTGACCAGGGATAGAACCCGGACCCCCTGCACTGGAAGTGCAGCCAGGGAAGTCCCTTGACCCCGAGTTTTATATGTTGAGTGTCAAGCAGACGAGGGATACTCTTCAGGCCAATAAAATGGATTCAGAGGTCACTGGCACAGCTGCCGGGTTTAGAGCATTGTGAAAAATGAAAATGCAAGGCTTTTTAAAAAGTGGGTGATGAGTCAGGAGGCTCAGGACCCCTGCCCACGCGGGAGGAATCTTCCCTTCCCTTCCTCCTTTCAGGTTCTGGGGGGCAGGACGTGGGCGACCCCAGCGAGAGCACGGGTGCAGCTGGGACGCGGGAGGGCCTGGCATGGCCGGGGGACAGGGGACGCGGTGGGCATGCAGACAATGCTGTAATCCACAAACCCACATCTTTGTACGGACAGGTCTGTGATCTGTCTGCTTTATTTCTGTGAGGCGGGACACCAGAAGTCTTCCAAGAAATCAGTATTTTTAACTTTACTAGACATTTCCAAGCAGCTGACGGCCCTGGCAGCAGCAGTGGCCGGGAGCCTCCTGCCCGAGGCCTCTGCTCTGCCGGCCGCTTCCCGAGCGGTGCTGGCGGGTGTTTACACCCGGAGCTCCGAGCAGCCGGGCTTCTCTTCTGAATTTACCGCCACTGGGGCTTCCTCACCTGTGAACTGCCTATCCTACACTTTGCCCGTTTCTCTACTGCATTCTTTAATTTAAAAAATCTACTTGTGGTTTTTCTTTATATTTTAGATATTAATCCTTTGTTACAAACATATGTCACAAATATTTCCCCCCCTATCTTTTGACTTTAATTATAGTAGTTTAGGCCATATAAAATATTTAAGTTTTATGAAGTAAAAATTTCCTGCTGTGAGTTTCAGAGCTTCTAAATTTCCTGTCTAACTTAGGGGATGTTGTGCTACTCCAGGTTATGCAGACATTCATCAATTTCCATGCTGTAAAACACAGTGACCACCTTTCTCTGTAATATGCAAAATACACACAACGGGATAAGCTGCTTCTTGCACAGCATCACAGAAGTCGTTTCTAGCTGGAGTGACCCACATACAAGACAGTTTGCGCCGGCAACGCCGCACCCATGGGCACTGCAGCCACGTGGCAGAAGCAACTCTCGCATTTGTGGATGGACGGACGGAGAAGCAAAACGTGCCCGTCCACACGACGGAATATCATTCAGCCTCAAAAAGGAAGGACATTTCGACACAGGCTACGATACAGATGAACCTTGAAGACGTTATGCTCAGTGAAATGAGCCAGTCACAAAGGGACAAATGCCGTGTGATTCCACTCACAGGAGGTCCCCACAGTAGCCAAATACAGAGACAGAAAGTAGAGGGCGGGGCCGGGGGCCAGGGGAAGGGGGGGTGAGGACTTGGTGTTTAACGGGGACAGAGTTTCCGTTTGGGAAGACGAGAAAGTTCTGGAGACAGATGTGGTGACGGTTACACAGTGGGAATGTCCTAAATGCCTCCGAACTGCACATTTAACGACAGTCAAGATGGTTTTATCATATGTTACGCGTATTTAAGCCCGAGTGACCTGCAGCAGCTCCCTGTCCGACAGCCACCACGGTCATAACGATGCTTAAATACAACCCTGGCGGCGGGGGGGAGAAGGTGCACCAGTCTGCCCGGAGCCCCAGCTGCCCCGGGGGCCCGTGGTCTCTGGGGGTCATCCTAACAATCCTCTCTGTGGTCTGGGGGGAGCGGAGGCGCCCTCGCCGCCGTGAAGAGGCTGAGGGGGCCTGGGCAGAGGGGAGATCGCCCTCCCACTGCGGATCATGTGGCGTGTGGCCTGGACTGGGGGCCGAGTCCAGCCTGGGAGCCCTGAGCCCGCCATCGTGAGCCCCTCTGTCCACCCCTGACCAGCACCCAGGAAGCAGGAGCAGCTGGGGACCAGGCAGAGGGACAGGAGGCCAGCACGATCGCGCGTGGCCGGCCCCAGAAGCCAGGGCCGGGCTGCCTAGGGGTCTGATGGGACGGGGGCGCCTGCATAGTCCGGCCAGTGGGTGTCTGGAGCCCAGGAGCCCGTGCAGGTCGAGGCAGACGTTCATGAGGTCCCACCCCCACTCTGAAGACACACAGACGGGGCCCCAGCAGGTAAGGGCAGAGGAAGCGGCGTGCAAAGGCACTGGGCAGAGAGGAGGGACAGCAGGGAGGCTCTGGGCCCTGGTGGGGGTGGGGTCGGGGTGGCTTCGCTACGCCGGGCTCACGAGCAGGGGTGAGGGGCTGCCGTGATCAGAGCGGAAGCAGAGCAAGGAGAGGCCTGGACACCAGGACAGAGCCGCCTCGGGGAGCTCGAGCACAGACAGGACCAGACAGGCCTCGGGACGGCCCTCCGGGCGAGGACAGACAGCCTCTCACTGGACCTGCGGACACAGAGGTCAGGGGAGCCCCCAGGAGGGCATGAGCACAGCTCCCCCAGAGGAGGGCGAGGGGAGGTGACACTCCCTCCACGAGGCCGGCTGGCCTGAAACCCACGCAGGAGGAGTGCAGGGCGGCTGGGGGGATCTGGGGTCCGAGTGCCACAGGGAAGCTGCCGGGAGGCCGGGAGTGGGCACCGGGGCTGCAGAGGGGCGGCTGGTGGAGGCCGGGGGACAGGGAGGACGAGCCTGGGCCAGCGCGGGGTGCTGGGACGCCCACTGGTGGCCTGCTTTCTGCGGGGAGGTCGCTGCTGGCTGAGTGACAGAGGCCGGCGAGCGGTCAGGCTTTGTAGAGCAGGCAGCCTCCTTCACCCGTGAGCCTGGACGCTGGCAGCCGCGCCACCCCTTGGGGCTGAACGGGCTACCCCCCAAAGACGTACCAGGTTCCTCCGTGGGGTCGGGAGGCGGCTGAGCCCCTCCCTCCTCCTCTTCACCCTCCTGGGCCAGCTCCCTCCACTCCTGCAAGGCTCGCCTGTCTCTGGAGGACACAGCAGAACACGGATGTTGTCGTTAAAAGCAGCTTCTGCTCAGCTTACAAAGATTTCTTTTTTTTTTTTTTAAGATTTTTTTTGATGTGGTCTAAAAAAAGACCATTTTTAAAGTCTTTACTGAATTTGTTACAATATTGCTTCCGTTTCATGTTTTGGTTGTTTGGCCGCGAGGCATGTGGCATCTTAGCTCCCCGACCAGGGATCGAACCCGCACCCCCTGCACTGGGAGGTGAAGTCTTTACCACTGGACCCCCAGGGAGGCCCCTACAAGGATTTCTACTGTCACTTTTTTTTTTTTTTTTTTGCGGCGCGGGCCTCTCACCGTTGTGGCCTCTCCCATTGCGGAGCACAGGCTCTGGATGTGCAGGCTCAGCAGCCATGGCTCACGGGCCCAGCTGCTCCGTGGCATGTGGGATCTTCCCGGACCGGGGCACGAACCCGTGTCCCCTGCGTCGGCAGGTGGACTCTCAACCACTGCGCCACCAGGGAAGCCCATCTACTGTCACTTTTAAAGCTTCACACAAAAGCCCTTCACTCCTGGCCCTGTGGCCGGACACACGGGCATCCTGGGGGCTCCGAAATGCACGTCTGGGCAGAGCTCCCTGGGTGGGGACAAGCCAGGCCCCGCCCAGCCCCTGCCCAGTGAGGCACCAGGACACTTTTCAGGGAAGGCCCAGTCGGGGCCACGGCCACGAGCTCCGCAGCAAAGGCTTCAGGCATTCACTGGTCTGCACATGGCCCAGGAGATGCTGACCGGTCCACTTCCTCTCAGACGCCCGAGCCTCACCTAAGAGCGTGAGCCCTGTCTCTCCAGCCCAGTCACCCGCGGTGTCATTGTGCTGTTGGCTGCGTCTCGCCTGCTGCACCGCGAACCGCCCACAGTAACGCCCAGGGGACTCGCTGCCCACGCGGGCACAGAGGAACCGCAACGCTGGGGAGCCTCTGCGCTGAACAGAACCCATCCCTGCCCAGGCTGTGGCTATGGCGACGGGGACGGGACGGGGCCAGGGCCTCACCTGCCACGCACTCTGGTTCTGGATGCTACCTGTCCAGCCTGGGTTACCACCTGCCTGTCTGACCCCATTCCTGGATCTTCCACGGATTCCCGTGGTCAGCGCCCTCCCATCCCACCTGCACATCTGGCCCTCGGTCTCCCCTCTCAGCAGAGCCCTCCATCGTGGGCCCAGACCCTGGCCACCATCCCAGACTCGCCCTGGCCTCTCCCGCTGCCCGCGTCGGGGGCCCTTTGGTCCCCAGGGTCGCAGCAGCTGGGCCCTCCTGGGCTCTGGCCGCTGCCCTGCGAGGGCCTCTGTCCTATCTCCACGATGAGGCAGGATCTCGGTGCCGGCAGAATCTGGCTACGTGCTCCCCCGGCTCCAGGCCCGAGGGAGGGCCAGGCACCTCCTCTGCACCCCTGCAGAGCCCGCCTCGCCTGCGAGGCTGCTTCCCAAGCCCCCAACCCAAGCCGGTGCTCCCGCGTGGAACTGTGACTATGTGACGTCAGGGGCGGTGCTCCTGGGCGCAGGGGCCTGTCTTTGTCTCTGCCACCTCTTGGGAAGTGGGCTGGAAGGTTCCTCTAGAGGCACAGGGCAGCATTCTCAGGGGCGCAGGAGCACAGGTAACCAGGAAGCGTGACGTGCTCCACAGGGCTGTGCGGAGACTAAGCCACTGGACGGGGTCCCCACACTGTTGCCAAGGAGGCCACCGAACGTGGTCTCGGGGCCCGCGGCACAGGAACCAGGGAGAGAGCTGCTGCTCGCCCTTTGATTTGAGAGCCGCCCTCAGCGAAGGCGGGCGGCACGCTGGGCACCGGGGAGCCCGACCTGGGGGGAGGGGCACGTCCCACCCGGCCTCCTGAGGTCCCCAGCCAGGCGCCACCGAGCCAGAGGGTGAGGACAGCGGCTGCGGGGGCAGCTGAGCCTCGGAGACAGAGGTGCTTAGCAAGGAGGGTGGGGGGGCCAGTGCTGAGCCTCCACAGCCGGGCAGCAGTGGGACCTGCCTGGATGCAGGGCAGAGGGCTGTCGGGACGCACAGTGAGGGCCCACTCCCGCCCTGCAGCCTGGACTCCCGCAGAGGGACACTCTGGGGCGTGGCCCGCGACCACCATGGCCCCGGGGGCCCAGGCCATGCAGTCACATCTGAGCCTCGCTGTCGGTTGGCTGCGTCCCTGCCATCAGGATGCCAGCCCCAGGGCAGGGACACCGTGCACCCTGACCAGGTCTGAGGGCCTAACATCACTCAGCCTCTCCCTGAAGGACATGAAATCCGACTTGAAAAGCACATCTGGTGTCGGGACCAGCACGCTGGCCCCTTAGAACACGTGCTCTGAGGACTGCTGCATCCGTAGGGCCCTGAGAGAAAACACTCAGGTGGGTGATTTCAGGAGGGTTTATTCGCAAGGCGGAGCAGGGGCCCTGCTAGGACGGGCGGCAGCCGCCCCGGGACCCTGGGGCGAGGGACGGAGGGGCTGCCGGCACCCAGCAGCGGGAGCGGCGGGCGGGGCAGAGGGACCCGGCCCCCCTCCCCGCTTCTCTCTGACCTCCCGCCGGAGCCCCCCCCCGGCCGAACACAACCAGAAGGTGGAGGGCGCCGTCCACGCCAGCCGGCCTCGCGGGCCCAGAGCGCGGTGGTGACAGGCAGTTGGCGGGGCTGGAAGACAGAGGGGACAGTGAGGACAGGGCCCGAGCTGGCCCCCCACCGAGGCCGACCAAGCCAGCAACAGCCCCGCGGGGCAGAGGCAGGAGTGCACCCCCCAGGCGGGCACGTTATTTTGAAGCCACTTTCCTTAAACCAGACCTGTAAGCTGGGTGACTGACAGGAGAGGACGGGTAGAAGAAGAGCAAGGAGCCAGAGGGGGAAACGGCAGGCGGGGCAGCACATGTGAGGGCCCGCGCCGGCCCAGGCCACACGCCCGCGAGGAGCAGCACGACAGCTCCCAGGCGGGGCCCAGACGCCCCGGTGCCCCCGACCTCACCTCCTGCGCCGCTCCACCGGGGCCGATGCTCTCTTCCGGCCGGCCGGTGCGGCCCAGGGCCCGCTGCCACGGGGCCATCTCGGGCAGTACGCTCTTGAAGGAGGGCGTCCTCATCCTACGATGATACCAGGTCGTCAGCCGAGCACCGCACTGGACCCTGTGACGGCCCCGAGAGTGAGTGCAGGGCCACGGGCTGGCTGCACGGAGATGCCCCGACGGTCACAGACAGCAGTCACCCCCAGAATCCACGACGTAGGCGGGGTCGGCCGTCAGGGCCTCCACCCCACACCCCGGGCCAGGCCATGGCTGGACCTACACCTGGGACCAGTGAAACTGCGCCATGCCGGGAAAAGGCTCGCACTGACTTGGACGAGGTACCAACTTGGTTTCGGGGGTCTGTGGGCTGGGGAGACCTGCCCTGCACGCCTCCAGCCCTCCCAGGGCTACGGCCAAGTAATCACACTTGAACAAGGTTTTACTTTGAAAAATTTTCAAACCTACAGAACAGGTGAAACAACAGTGCAGTAGACACGAGCACACCTTTCACGTGGATCAAAGCTCTTTAATCTGTTCTCCAACAGTGCCCAACGGCAGGCTTCTCAGGCGGGCCCTTCCTCACTGTCCCGCCACAGACACGCGGGGCGTGTGTTCACGCCGTCCGCAGGGCCACAGACCAGAGCGGCTGCTAACCATGTTCTGTGCCCTGGACGTGACATCACCGCCCTTGCCGACGTGTGAGCTGTATTCCCCAACGTTACTGGGTCACGTTCTCTCTGTATATTCACACATCCACACGTGTGTGCACACCACACACCCACACACCGGATTTGAGTTTTTCTCTAGTGTAACCTCTTCCTCTGAGCCTGTTTTCTGGGTAACTTTAACCTAAACCAGGCCTGGCATCTGCCGTGTAACAAACGATGGTGACGTGGACGTACGTCCACCTGACGTCTTAACAGAGAATCACAGAATGATATCACAGCCGTGCAGAGATCAAGAAAGCACACCTCTGCTTTCAACCTTTACCTGAAGACGGGTCTCGGGCGGGGTCGCCGCTTCTCCTGGTCACTCAGCACCGCCCTGAGGGCTGGGGGCAGCTCCACCAGCAGGCGCTGGCTCTCAAGAACCTCTGCTCGCTCGTTCTCCACGATCTCCTGCCTCAGCTTCCAAAAGCGCCTGATCTCCTCCTCGCTCGGCCAGTCCTCCGGAGGCTCGGTGGACCTTCTGCACTCACACGGGTCTAGGTTTTCCACAGGTGGGAAAAAGTCTGCCTTTTCTGTTAACATGGTTCCCTTTGCCTCCTGAGAATGAATGGTTTCTTTGTTAGGCACACGCTCTTCGGATAAATCCAACAGGGGATGTGGCAGGTCACTTACGGTCATCTTTTTAACTGGGGAAATCGACAGTGAATAAAAGGCCATTTTAGTAGACTGTACCTCCACGCCCGAGACGCGCGCAAGCCGGGAGCCCGCTCCCTGCGCTCCTGTGCCCCAGGCCCTCACGCTCCACATAAATCCATATAAATGAAGATATGTGCCTCATCCAGACCTTCTAGTGTCTGCTTCTAATTGATGTTCAGCCCGCACACCTGTATTTTTTTACTGCAATGCTTTTGCTGACTTTTAAACACTTTGATCTCTAGGAAAGTTATGTGAGAGAAAATTGGCCCACAACGTATTCATCCACAATTTTTGCCAGATCCCTCATCGGGCGTTAGGGCCACAGCTTCCCAGAGACAGGTGTCACCTGGCCTCACAAGGTCTCCTTTCCCTTGACGTGCAGGGACCCAGACGTGCTGACAGCCAGGTGGCCTGGGCCTGGAGCTGGGCTGAGGGCGTGCGGGTGTGAGGGTGCGGGGCTCGCCCACCAAGCCTGGCCTCAGCCCTGGGGCTGGCTCTCTAGACCCAGCAGCCCCCTGTGTTCTTAAACACATTGAAACAGCCTTGTCCTGTCCAAGTTACCTTCTTGTACAGAGTGAATTCATTTTCAGCCTTTCAGCCTAATTTATTTAGCTATTTTCTACCTTTTTTTCTAGTCGCTTATGTATCTATTATACTTGAACCAATATAGCCCTCTTTGTGTAAATACATATAGAAACTACAATTGGGGTTGAAAGACAATGGGTTTTAATTACACAATAAAATATTAAACTCTAAAAAATATGTTCAGTGTCAGTGGTTTACAACTTTGTTTCCTGAAGTGAAAACTTTTCTCTCATGTTCTTTGGAGAGTGTGGAATCCGAACAGGAGAACCAGGTGAACACCTGGATGTCACGTGCTGGCATGACTGCAACTGCTTCACGGGACCCCAGGTCCAGGTCTCCTCCCAAGGGACCCCCGAGGGCGGCCGAGCAGGACACGTTGTGTCTGCACCAGGCACGGCACACGCAAGTCCAGGACGGCGAAGTCCTGACCACTACACGCTGGGGATTAGTGTTTTTAAAGAAAAAGAGTTCACAAAGTGGGCAAAGATATGCTTTAAAAAATCCTAAGGAGTGACTAGAAGTGAACGTATTTGCCCAATTTGCTTGTGGACAATCGACTTAGAGCCAGAGGCAAACTGAACCCATAGTGACACCAAACAGAAGGAGGGTGAATGCCAGCAAAGATAGTTTTTAAAGTCAAGCAAAACGGCAAAACACAAAAACTGTAAACGGGGACTTCCCTGGTGACGCGGTGGTTAGGAATCCGCCTGCCAATGCAGGGGACACGGGTTTGAGTCCTGGTCCTGGAAGATCCCACATGCCACGGAGCAACTAAGCCCGCGTGCCACAGCTACTGAAGCCCACGTGCCTAGAGCCCACGTTCCACAACAAGAGAAGCCACTGTACCACAATGAAGAGCAGCTCCCGCTCGCCACAACTAGAGAAAGCCCATGTGCAGCAATGAAGACCCAACGCAGCCAAAAATAAGTAATAAGTAAATAAATAAATTTAAAACAAAAACAAACAAACTGCTGAGAATTAAACAAAAAGAGAAAAATTTTAAAGCAGCAAGAGAAAAAAGATGTATTACTTCTAAGGGAAAACCAGTAAGACTGCTGACTTTTCGACAGACGATGGAGTCCACAAGACAATAAAGATATTTCTAAAGCAGTCACGATGCCTAAAGGCTAGGAGCCTGTACAGTCTGCTAAGACAACCTTCAAAAATGAAGGGAAAATAAAGATGACCTTTTAAAATCCTGAAATAATTCATTCCAATAAGACTCACTATAACACAAAAGACAGATCTTTAGGCCAACACAGTCATCCCAGATGGAAGCGCAAAACTTCAAGAAGAAATGAAGAGCACCAGAAGGGCGACCATGTGAGAAAACATAAATAAGACAGTTTAAAGAGTGTCTACTGGATCCGTTACACATATAAAAGCAAAATTCATGAAAACAGCAGCACAAAAGGCAGGAAGGAGGCAACGGAGCTAACCGTTCACTGGAGAATGAACAGAAATGAACACACGACAGCTGTCCACATCCACATGGACAAATCCGAAAGACATCGTGCTGAGCCCCCAAACGCCAGGTCACCAAGAACACACAAGGGATGATGCAACTTAGGGAAAGTTTGAAAGGAAGGCCCTTTAGACATGTGTTGTGTAGGGACAGTAAGTGGTAAAGCTTTCAAGGAAAGCAATGAAGGAGGAACAAAAATCACGCTGGCCTGGGGGAGGGGGGCAGGTGGACTCACGAGCACACCTGGGTCCACAAAGGCCTGATGCTGATCTTCCCTGAGCATCAGGTACAGGGCTCCACATGTGCACTGTTCGTACACTGTGCTCACATGTAGGACACACGTTATAGCAGCAACAGCTCTTGCGATCGGATCCATGTTATCTCAGGGGCCAGAAGGATGGTGTGGAAGGGATTTAAAGCATCGGCTGGCCTTCCCTGCTGGGTCAGGCCTGTATGTACATTACAGGTCTGGTAACTGCAGAAGGCCGCATTTAAAACCATCTTTTATTTTATTGTTTTAGCACTTACCCAGCTCCACAGGTAACATTTTGATAGGATTTCTTTCTAAAAGCAAAGTTTTCAAAGGCCTTTAAAACAAAACAGAAAATATGTACTTTAAGAGCAGGAAATCAAATGACCATCACATTTCTTCCTCTGTCTCCTCCTGAAGGGGGCGGCTTCAATGCAGACGTTTACCCCATGCTCTGCCCCCACCAGCAAATAGACTCCACATCTCAGCATCTGGTCAGGCTCTTGGCCTCAGCACTGTGGACACTCGGGACCAGGCAGTTCTTTGCTGGGGGGACCGTCCCGTGCCCGGTGGGTGTTTAGCGTCATCCTGGCCTCACCCCACTAGATGCCCCCTCCCCAGGCTGTGACAACCACAAGATCTCCAGATGATGCCAATGTCCACTGGGGCACAATCGCCCTGGCTGAGAACAGTCATGGAAAGACGTCCAGGATACAGAGTATCCGCTCTGATTAGAGATGAATAATTCGCACACTAAGGCCTCTTTGAAGTCTCAATGCCAGGAAACATGGTGAAGGGGTGTTTCTCCCAGTATTTGACCAGGGATCTCTTCTGTCACTTAATAGCTATTAACATCCCTTACAAGGTTTGGCAAAAGACACATCATAGACAGGCAGAAGATGTCCAATAAAAATTTACTAACTGGATGACAATGGACGGTAAATAGTTCACATTAAGCTCTATCCTGCCCCTTTTGTTCGGCTGGTTTTGTTTTTCCACATGTCATCAGGGCTCCATCGTTATTACTGATCATTTTCTCTTTCTCAGTTGCTTTCAGGGATCACCAGCTAAAATCTGGTGTAAAAAGACTTCAAATGCCCTGGCCCATTCAGTGTTTCAGCCAAGGGGTGTGACGGCCCCTTCTCCTGGGCGTCCAGGCAGAGGCAGGACGCCCGTCCCCCTGCCCTGCTCCACCCAGGCTTCACCGAGAGACTGAGGACTCCTTGGGGCCGAGGCACTATTTAATCGCCAGGGACAGTCTGGCGCCCCGCACACCTGCCCTGCAGCAGACACAGCCGCGGTCTCACGGGGGAGGACCTCACAGCCCCGGGAGGCACAGAGAAGCTCCGCCTGCCTTCTCTGTCACTGGGCGTGGCGCTCCATGCCCCGAGCAGCCCTGGGGGACCAATGGGGAGCAGAGTGGCCCGGAATGCAGGCTAACCTGTACCCACATCCTCAGCTTTCCTTCCCCAAAAAACGTTCCTCAGACAGACAGCCCCCTGCAGACCCCATCAGCAAATGATGCTCCAGCTAGAGGGAGGGGCGGTCTCACATCTCATTTTCCTTGGAAGGTGAAAAAATCAAAATTCAACATCACACTGACCAGATGAAAGGAGAAAATATAGTTTCACAGACACAGAACTGAGAGCTCTAGTAAGTATTCATTTAAATCCAAGTTTAACTTTTTGACTGGCAGCCCCAAAGGAAAATCGGATTACCTGAGGATTACACAATTCTCTTTCCCTTTACTGTCTTGGATTTTCCTATTATTTAAAGTTTTTAAAAAGTAAAATTGGGGAATTAAACTTTCCTTGGTAAACGCAAAGGCAAATTAGTTAAACAGCGTTACTTCAACGTATTGGTTTTGGTTTAGTCCCCTTTTAATTTTGCTAATACAAAAATAGCCAAGGAGGACAGCGTTTGCTTTTCTAAGATTCTTCAGCAGGATGTGCAGGCTGCCACATACCCTGGACCTTCCAACGCACCTTTCTCCAAGCCAAGGATGTTCCAGCCCACTTGTTTGTCTATTTGTTTGTTTGTCTGGGGGGGGGCATATTAGCCAACTATGAACCTGAAAGTGTACAGGGGATTTTTCCACCTTATATAATAATACATTAAAATATTCTTGTGCACACTTTTAAGTGATAAATTCACAAATACTATCAGTAAACCACTGATTATTTCATTTCACTGACTTTCAACTGAACGCCACACATTTATATACTGGACTGGAGTTGCTTGCCTAAGGAAGCATATATACTGATGGACCTTTTTAAACCTTCCCTCCCTGCTAGCAAGCTTACACATCTAAGACATTGAGAGGGGGAGAATATGAACACTGGCATTGTTTTAATTAGGCTTTTTGGAAAGTTTAAGGCTTTCAATAAGCCCATAATTACTTAAAATTTCTAATGAATGTTTCAGCTCTTTAGCAAGCTGATCTAATTTTAATGATATAACTGGTTATAAATCACATGCAAAATTATATCTTAGACAACACTAAGCAGCTGGCTTTGACTGGCAAAATCAAAGAATTCCAAAATTTGAGACCATATATTTATTTCAGAATAAAGAATAGTGCTTATGAGCACAAGCCCTAGTTTATTTTTATCCTTTGAGGAGCAACTACTCTCCAGAACTGAGTGCCATTTTGCTAAGACAGCCATGGACCAGAAGCATGAAACTGCCCTCGACACATCAGCCCAGTACCCCGTGAAGAGCAGAGCCCCCCCAAGCCTCCCTGACACACACTCAGAGACACCTGGGGCCACCCGGGTCACGCCGGCGGGGACCAGGTGGAAGCAGAGAAGGCCCAGCTGCCTGTCACACTGCCGCTGGCAGACGCGCTGGCTGGAGCTGAGGACACTACTCTAGGCAACCGGGGGCCGACCCAGTGGGTCCAGGAAGGCCCGGGAGCTCCAGGAAGACAGCTCCCGGGGGTGTCCCCACCCTGCCGGAGACACCCACTTGTCAACAGAAACTAGCTGCTTCCTTGCAGAGCCTGAAAAGGCACGGAGGGCGCACGGGGATTTCCTCTTACCGTTACACAGACAAAACACTCACTTCTTTAAACATACTTTCAAAGCCAGTGAGCAATAGTTCGGGCACGTGACGGGCCTCGGCGCCTCCACTCTGCCATTTCACGGGGGCTGCACTGACTCTAGCAGGAAGGGGGTCACCCTTGGACCCCTCTGTTCCTCCCACGCTGTCCATCCCACCGGAATCCCCCGGCTCTCCTGCGTGGACGGCTGCAGCAGCCTAACTGGCCACGCTGCGGCACGCTCACCCCTCCTTCCAGAGTGATCTTAAAGCCCCGTCCCTCCCTTCAAACCGTCTGTGACTTCCTGGCTCTTTCGTGATGAAATTCAAACTAGCGATCACGCCTACCAGCTCTGGTCGACTGCCTCTGCGGGCACCTCCAGCCCCTTCCCTCCTCTGTTCCACCACACGGCCTCCCGGCTGCCTCTCCCATCCCCAAGGACACGGCCACCTCATGGCCCTTGCACGTGCTTTTCCTTCTGCCCAGCATGAACTAATGTTAAAGGCGTGTCTGAAATGTACGTCGTGAGGTTTCCTAAAGGTTAAGAAGCTGGCACAGAAGGACTGGGCACTGAGGCACAGGGGCCAGGAGAGCGGGGTGGCCTCACGCTGCATGTGGCTCCAGGACTGGGGGGTGCCGGCTGACTTGTGGCTGCCAGGAGGGGCGGGTGAAGCGGGTAGGCAGCTTGGCCCCAGTTCTAGAAGTGGGAGCAGCAGGAGACGCCCGGCGTCAGAGTGGCAGGAATGTGGCTGGATGGCACAGAGCTCGCTTCGGGGTTTCCGATTTTCCCAAAAAGGAAGAATGACTCATTGTTTACCAGGAGCCAGCGCAGTTACACTCGGGCCCTTGGGAGCGAAGCCGCTGGTTTAATTCATGGACAGTATTTCTTTTTTTTGTTTATTATTTTTGTTTGTTTTTGTTTTTTAACATCTTTATTGGAGTATAATTGCTTCACAATGGTGTGTTAGTTTCTGCTTTATAACAAAGTGAATCAGTTATACATATACATATGTTCCCATATCTCTTCCCTCTTGCGTCTCCCTCCCTCCCACCCTCCCTATCCCACCCCTCTAGGTGGTCACAAAGCACCGAGCTGATCTCCCTGTGCTATGCGGCTGCTTCCCACTAGCTACTTATTTTACGTTTGGTAGCATATATATGTCCATGCCTCTCTCTCACTTTGTTCCAGCTGACCCTTCCCCCTCCCCATATCCTCAAGTCCATTCTTTAGTAGGTCTGTGTCTTTATTCCCGTCTTACCCCTAGGTTCTTCAGTACAGTATTTCTGACCCTTCAGGCAGCTTCACGTGAGGGAGTCAGAGAGGGAACCGGCTGCAAAAGCCGCGTGGACCATCCAGCAGAGGCGCTGTGGTGCCAGCGTGCTCTGCAGTGCTACGTGTCCTAAACTCTAACCATACAGGTGCATTTGGTACCTGCAGCCACCGCACCTCCGCGCTGGCTTTGAAAACCCCATTACACGCTTCTGCTCTAAAGTCGACATTCAGTGGGGTGGGGTGTGGCTAGGCAGCCAAAGAACAGGCACCCGGGCATTTGAAGGAGATGATGATGACCTCCTAACCTGGGAAAAGAAACATGCAACTCACTTGTGACAGCCGATCCCAGAAGGAAGTGCTGTGATCCTATTAGAGCGGAGGTCCAGCCAGGTGAGGTTTGGCAGCCACTGAAAGAAGTGTTTAGGAGTTGTGCAGAGGGCGTTCTGCTGAAGGTGCAATTGCTTCCTGGGGGAGAAAAAAAGAATGTTTTTGTCAACCAAGTAAATTTTAAAACATGACACATCCTCAAAGCATTTCCACTAGTGACTGCAATCATACACACCAAGTTAAAAGAAAACCCATAACATTTATCCTTAAATCGTTTAAATGGGAGACACAAGCGTCAGAAAAACGAGGCCAGGCCTCACCGCACAGCTGCTAGAGTGGCTTCCCGGCCTGGAGACGCTGTGTCTCGCCCGGCTGGCAGTTCAGACGCCACCACTGCGCACGTCACACCTCTCCCATCAACTACCCTTTAACATCCAACTTCATCCCCAAGTGTGTCTGAATCCTATTCTCCCTCCTGGGCCCACGCTGCCCAGAGAACAAGGGCAGGAGCCACGTCCGGGCCTTGGTTCTCATGCAAGGAGACACTGAAAAGGAAACTAGAGAACACACACACTGAGTTAGCTCTGGCGTCCTCTGTGTTAGCAACCGCCGCACAAAAACAGCCAGTAACCATCACGTCAGGAAGTCTGATACATCACCCAGTGGGCCCTTAGGTCGGATCGTAAATAAGAGGACAGTACGGAAGGGGAGAGGACAAAGCACACGCACGCTGACCCTTGCCCCGTGACACGTACGATTTTACAGTCACAGTGTGGCAGGATTGTGGGTGACACAGACGTCCCTTCTCCAATGCTGTTGATACACGCTGCATAGATTTACATGATCACATATACTATACACACGTATGTATTTATGTGTCTCTATTTACTAGGGCAGCGGAGGGCAGACGTTAAGGGCACTGGTCTGGAAGCCAGGCTGCCTAGGTTCAAATCTAGGTTTCGAAAACCTATGAGCTGTGTGACCTAGAGTGAGTTCCCGAACCTCTCTGTGCTCCAGCGGCCTGGCCTGTTCCACGTGCAGCAAGCGAGCAGCGCCTGGCACACAGGGGCGCAGGTAAGCACCAGCCGTCATGACTGCGCTGCTCTATTAAAGCCCGTGGAGCACAGCCCGCGGCACCAGCCGGCTGCTCCTTTTCCACCAGTTTCTCAGCTCCCAACGCTGCTGCCAAGACCACCTTCCAAGTCCCTTCAAGTTTACAGCAGAAACTTGAGAAACACTGGCTAGAAACCACACTCCACAAATATGCTGAAAACACAATCCCTAAGCAGCTAAGACGCGGCACCATTGCTCCCTGCTGGCGGCAGGCGCAGCCCCTGGGGAGTAAGTGGCGACTGGACACAGCGTGTGGACGCCTTCACGCCGGGCCACTCTTGGCCTGGCCGCCAGGTCAGCTTTAGGCTCTTGCTCTCTCGGGCTCAGCGCTGAAGCCGCAGATCCTGGTAAACACCAGAAAAGGAAATCTCAGAAAGACAAGCTAGCATTTGCCTTCGCTCCACAGGGGCCGGTTTGACTGCATTTGCACGAGCCCATCCTCCCTCCTCGGTTCTGTGAGGCTGTGTGAAGATGGGGGTCTGTGTTCCCTGATCATAAGGGTCTCTGGAAGTGATAATGGTGGCTCCAGAGAGTGTTGCTATGGCTGCAAAATGCACCCGTAACCCCTAAAATCCACCAATCTGAGGGGTCACCTCACTCAGTGATTTGTTGCCATGGTAGTAAAATGTATATTGACGTCTCTGTTTTCTGAGAAGCATAAATAAAGTTTCTTCATTAAGCCTGAAGAAGGCTCTGGAATTTCCTCCTTCTTTCTTTATGCATGACACTGTTGGGTTCCTTGTTCAGAGCTGAGAGCATTTGCTTCATTAAAAGTGGTGCATTACAGGAGGACCCAGTAATCACTCACGGAGGTCAGTACTAAGGAAAGACACCCCAAGACCAGCGCTTGCCTGACGGGAAAAACAGGGTGCGTAACACAACTGGGGTTAATGAACTAAGCAGCTACTTAAAATCTAAGTACACGGCTTTTGTAAAAGCACTCAAAACCGTCAATCAACAGGGTAACAGTGCAATGCGTGGGTGTGTGTACCATGTTGAGGACACTGTGCCTTATATGCTTATCATTTAATTCTCCTAATAACCCTTAAATAGATTCTCATTCCCATCTTCCAGGTGAGGACAAAATGAGGTTTAAGGAAATTGCGTGACTGCTGGGCAGTGAGGGAACTGCTGGTGAGGGCCCCTGACCATCTCCCCTCAAGGCTGTGTGATGGAACCTTGTTCTAGAAATCGCGGGAGGAGACAGACCCACTAGATCTCAAGCAGGCAAGTGCCGGACCTGGTGAAGGCACCAGGCACCAGGTAGAGTCAAGCCTGTGACATCTGCAAAGCTGTGGGTGACAGTTTTTACTGCACTTATTTTAGGGGTGTTGTGTTTTAAGAGACCAAGGGTGTTTTCGGCAAGTCCTCCCCCCCAAACCCAGGAGAGGACATCAGAGTCTTCATCATCTGTGACACCAGAGGACATCAGAGCAGCGCACAAAACCCCAAGTTAACCCTCCTCTATCTCATTCTCGAATTTCTCTCTAAAAGAAAACTGCACGTAAGAAGAGCCTTCAATCACGTCTACGTGGCACATATGTACCTTGCCCCAGAGGTGCCCTACTCACTCTGAGGCTGAGAACTTTAAAGATCTCTCCTAAATGGCGAAACCACTTTGACTCAAGTCTAAAATTGCTGAAGAAGGGAGGATGACCCCCTTGACCCCCTCGTGAGCCTCCCTGGAGGGGGATGCAGGCTTGCTCCTAGCCAGCCCAGCGCCGCTCTCTGGTATCAGCAGCCCCGCAGGCAACCTTGCAGGAGCTGCTTCCCTCCATCCGTCAGCCAGGAGGAAGCAATCCTCCGGGGACCACCGCTCATCCTCCCGGGTCTGGAGTCACCTGCAGACAGGGAGGGGAGATGCAGCAACAACTAGGTACACGGGCACACTCTCACTGGGTAGCTCATGGCAGATTTGTGTTTGCTTACACAGACCATTGTTTCTAATAATCAGTATCATAAACTTGACTTCTGTAAAACAAACTGGACTGCAAGAAGGTTCAGATTAAAATGTTCTGCTCCTCCCTTTGCATCATGGAGTTCCAAGATTTAACTTTTAATTCCTGGAAAATGCAATGGCTATTTTAGGGATGAAAACAAGTCAGAAGATTTCAAAGCGCACAAGCTAATGTATCCCCTCCCTAAATGCAGTGGGGTTCCTAAGTTCGCACTTTCTTATTTGCCCCCGTGGTTCTGTGGCATTTCCATTAGTGTTCCGCTCCACGGAGAATCCTGACAGCTCAGGTTACCGCTTTGACTCAGCGATCAGCGCTGGGTCTGGCTAGCACCCAAATTAGGCTGGGGGTGGGAACCGGTCAAATTAGAACCTTGAATTTTACTTGTTCAACAATAGTTTTGTTCGACACAAAGTTGAAGAACTGTATTTCACCAGCACTTCATTCGGTGAGGCACACGTCCGTGTTTAATTCCCAATTTATCCGGCAATAACAACCAACACTGGAATGTTTCAGGGCTCAGAAGCCTTCGCTCATTGATACAAAACTCTCGACAGCCAACAAACGTGTGTGCGTCTACCTCCCTCCATTTTAGGGGTGGGGAACACGAGGAACCGCCCAAAGGTCAAGCAATTAACGAGGGGGGGGCGAACCCCCCGCAGGCGGCCTGCGCTCCCTGGAGACCCTGGGCTTCCCCTGGGGTCCTTTTCTGTGAATTAGGGGGAGAGAGGCTTCAACCTCCCGCAAACCTCTTAACAGGGAGAAGGCCTCAGAACCGAGAGCCAAACCACAGGGCCTAAAAGCGGGTGGGGCGGGCTCCGTGGGGTCGGGGAGGCGGCTCCGGGTCCCGGCGCCCTCCCCGGTTTCTCCACCGCGCCGGGCCGCCCTCGGGGCCCCGCAGCTCCGCGCTCCGCAAGCCCGCGGTGCCCCCAGCCTCTCGGGATGCGCCCCCGCTCCCGGCCCGCCCCTCGCCCCCCATCACCCGGCGCCCCAGACTCTCTCGAGGTGCCCCCGACCCCGACCCCGGGCCCGCGGCCCCGCCTCACCCTCGGCGCCCGCCAGCCCACCCGACGCCCGCACGACCCGGGCGCAGAGGGCGGCAGTCCAACAGTGGAAGCTGCCGGCCCCACGCGGTCGCTATGGAGACACTCAGCCTTACGGGGGCCCGCAGGCGCCAAGCCGCGCGGAAGGCACGCAATCGCGGGGCGCGTGGTGCGTCTGGTGCGCCTGCGCACGCGGCACTCATCCAGACTCCAGCGGTCCGCCCGGAGCCGCAGCGCTGGCCCGCCGCCCGCGACCTCCTCTGCCGGGCAGTCGGTGACACACACAGAGGTGGAGCGTTCCGGACAAAGGGGACATGTGTGCCGAAGCCTGGAGTGTCGTGATGCTTGAGCGCGCGCCTCTGCGGAGCGGGCGGCGGGGCACCTGCCGGTGGGCTCTTCGGGGGACCGCAGCTTACACACGGGAAGGCTCGCATTTCAAGTTGACCATCTGGCGTCAAGAACTTGAAAGTCCTTCCCGTTTTATACCTTCCGGTCTGCAGCAGGCAGACCTACGTCCTCTTGGGGGTCACAGGATGGCTGTCCCGGTTACAGTCGTCACTCGGACGCCCATCACCCGGGAGGAGAAGGAAGCCCCCAATAACTGCCTCTGAGATCTGGCCGGAATCGCTTCGGCTACCTAGACCAATCAGCAGAAAGGAAATGAGACCACCACAGGGCTCGGACCAATCAGGATTTCTCTGTGGGTCTGGACACCCCACCCCCACCCCCCACCCACTTCTCAAGCACTCAGGTAGAGGGTCTGCACACCTCTTATCAGTCAGGCGGTGAGCCACTGGAGGATGACGTAATTAAGGGATTTGACCTTTGCCATTGCGGAGGCTGGTTGGACAATCTCTGAAGGCTGCTGCCCTCTGCCTGATGCTGCAGCTTGAAGTGTGCAGGGCAGGTATTCAGGAAGGGAAGGTGGAGGTAAAGGGGGGACCAGCGAGCCCAAGCTGGAACCCACGAGGGTGGATGGATCACGTGGCACCGATGGTCACAGAACTACACGCACACCCAGCCCAGGAGTTGGAGAAGCTAAAAGACTCGGGGAGACAGACTAGCTGCATGCCTGCCACCCAGCAGTGAGGTGAGCTGGCCGAGAAAGGACACTGTGTGCGAGCTGCAGCCACACCTGGGCCCCTGCCCTGGCCGTCTAAGAATAAAATCATTACAGCTGCTACCTCACTGCACCCCCTTACCCCCCAAATCTCATGCACAATGCCTCTTGGGGCCAAGTAGGAAACCTGCAGGAAAGAGAATTCTGGAGAAGTAGTTCAGCCTAGCCACACTGACACATCACAAAGCCACCACAATACCTGAAAACAAATGGAGGTTCTGTTAGAAGTGAGGAAAGGGGTGACTCGTCGCTGAGCAGGCAACCAGAAGTGTCAGCTACAAGAGCCCCTGACGAGTTTCACACTGATTTTAACACAAGGCCCGCCTTGTTGTAAAATGATCACTTTGGATTTCTGCTATGGTCATGGCAGGTGATGCCACTCAGAGCAACCCTTCCACGAACAAGGGAGTGAGGAATATTTTCTGCATGTATGCTGTATGTCGATACTAGACTTCATTCTATACTCATTCTTAGAACAAAATATGGGTGAATTTTATTTTGTTCTTAGGCTAAGAAAGGATTTCTTAAAACAGGATATAAAAGCACTAACCATAAAAACAGATGTTGGTAAATTCACTACATTAAAAGTACTCTTGTTTATCTAAAAGATACCATAAAGAAAATTAAAAGTTGAGCCCCAAATGAGAGAAGATATTGGCAATTCTCATATCCAATAAAGATTAGTATCCACAATATACAATCCAATGAGGATTAATATGCAGAATACATAAAGAACTCCTATAATTAATTTTTAAAAGATTAAGACAATACTTACATTTAGATTAATAGGCAAGAGATATGAACCAACAACTCCCAGTGGAGAAAAAAAATGGCCAATAAAGATATAAAAAGATGCTCCACTTTACCAGCTAGCAGGGAAATACAGTTTTATCTGAAATGAGATACTGTTTTACCCTTGCTCAGTTGGCAAAAATGAAGAAGTCTGGGAACCCCTGTGTTCATGCCCGTAGCTCATTCTTCTGTCAGGGTGTCCACCGGAACTTGGGGCGTCTGGGAGAGCAGCCTGCTCTCCTGTCGGGCTGGATCCCCACGTGCAGTGACCCCCACCGTTCCCCTCTGGAGTCTCAGACACAGAGTTGCATCAGGACACGTGGGCAGAGACATTCACAGCAGCCTCACTCATTTTAGCAAAACCTGGGAAGGACCCCAAAGGCCAAGAAAGAGAAAGCCATGAAATGAACGAACAATAGCTACTCACAACAACAAGAATGAATCTTAGAAACAGCTTTTGACAGAAAAAGCAAAGAAACAGCTTTTGACAGAAAAAGCAAATTCCAGGAGACTTCATAGAGTATGAAATGCTTTTCATACAAGCAAAACTAAATGATAAGCTGCAAATGTGAATGATAAGATTCTAAAACAAAAAATCAAGAGACGAGTTGGCCCATAATATGAGCCGGGGGAAGCAGGAGATGGGGTGCACCTGGTGGGTGTTATGGACTGAACTGTGTCCCTGAAATCCAATCCCTGACCCCCAGTACCTCAGAATATGACTTATTTGGAGATAGGGTCTTTAAAGAGGTGACTAATATTAAATGGGGTCATTGAGTGGCCCTTATCCAGTGTGACTGGTGTCTTTACAAGAAGAGGAAATTAGGACACAGACACACAGAGGGATGACCTCGTGAGGACACAGGGAGAAGACGACTGTCTGCAAGCCCAGGAGAGAGGCCTCAGGAGAAACCAGTCCTGCTGACTCCTTGATGTTAGACTTCCAGCCTCAGACCGTGAGAAAATAAATTTCTGTTATTTAACTGCCTGGTCTGCAGGTTTTGTTACCAGAGCCCCAGGAACTAATGCAGTGGAGGTCCAAGGACAGGTGGTCCCTCAGTCCAGGCCAGGGCAGAGGGTGGGGTTGCTGGTGAGTTGGGTGGCCGCTAAGGGCTATTTCATTGTTACACTTCAGAACATTTATACATTTTTTAAGGTTTTTCTTTTTCTTTTTTTCTCCCCGCGTGGCTTGCAGGACCTCAGTTCCCTGACCAGGGATCGAACCCAGACCCTCGGCAGTGAAAGCTCATAGTCCTAACCAGTGGACCGCCAGGGAGTTCCCAGAACGTTTGTATTTTGCGTGCGTCCCTTGGTCTGCATCCTGCTACACAGCGAAAGAAGGGCTGCAGTGGGGGCGGGCGCAGCACCAAGCGTCTACTGGGTGGCGGGGGGTCCTAACACCCATTCCTGCTCAAGCCTGAGCCTGGGGGTCGTTCTCGGATGTCAACAGGGCCGTTCCCAGGCTCCAGCTGGGAACTTGGGCAGTTACTTGCCTCCCAGGCCTTCTTTCCTTCATCTGTGAAGTGGGATGGTCACGAGAGGCGTTTTGTAGGGTGGCTTATACCCGGGGTCTCACCCAGACCTGATTTAATGGTGGGACTTGGGACTTCTGAGCTGATAATATTTACATGAGATTTTGGGCTTAGAGTTGAAGCTCTAACGGTGAGACTTTTGGGGATGCTGGGACGCGGTGAATGTATTCTGCACGTGGAATGGGCTTAGATTTTGGGGGACCAGACGGTGGGCTGTAGTGGGTTTAGTGGTGGCCACCCAGAACCTGTGAATGTGACCTTACTTGGAACGAGGGTAATTAAGTTCAAGAAATCACGAAGGCATCATCCTGCGTTAGGGCGAGTCCTGAATCCTCTGACAAATGTCCTGATAAAGGAGAACAGGGGAGACCACACAGATGGAAAGACGATGTGACGATGGAGGCAGAGCCTGGGGTGATGCCTCTGCAGGCCGAGCGCTGCCAGGGGCTTCCTGCAGCCGCCAGAAGCTGGGAGAGACGTCTCAGGACCTCCAGAAGGGACCACCCCTGCGGACACCTTGATTTCAGACGTCTGGCCTCCAGAGTGGGGAGAAAACACACTTCTGTTGTTTTCACCCACAAGTCTGTGGTCCTTTGTCACAGCAGCCCTGGCAACTGACACACTAGGAGCCTCATGGAGTTAAGCAGCGAGTTTGTGCTTCAGTCCTGGTACCATGACAACAGAGAGGAAGGATTCTTGCCCAGCCGCCATGGGGCTCCTCTCCACTGTGCATCTTCCTCTCCCCATTCATGCTCCCTGGACTCATCGGAAGCCAGGCAGCCCCATGACCCCGAGAATCAATACCATCACCGAGCAACCAGCCGCCCAGCACTTGGCTCCCCACGTCCTTGCTTCCACATGTACTTTGTCCCATGTCCCACCAGGGCTAAGTCGGATGGCACCACAGCCAGGGAGGACCTGGTTTTCCATTTCCTGCTGGGAAGGGGACTCATGGTTTCCCTGCATAAGTGAGCAACTCAGGATCGGAATCCCATTTGAGCTTGTTTCCTGGGGCCAGTTCTGGTATGTTTCCCAGCAGGAAACAGCACACTCAAATTGGGCAACCTGAGGGGAATTTAAAAACAGGATGATTTACAAAGGTGCAGGCAGCGTGTTAATTTCAGAATGATGCTATTGGACAAAGTACACATGAAAATTGGAGACTGCCAACGATCACACCCTCTCAGGAAGCTTGGCTTTTTCGATGAATTATGGGTTGCCGCACGTTTGTGCTTGGGTTTCAGGGCTTGAGCCTTGAATACAAATCAGACCCTTGCCGTTCTGCACATGCCCTAAGCAGGCACTCGCTGTCCCCCAGAGACACTGGCCACTTTCTGCCCTCGCACACACTCTCATTTCAACCTCAGGGACAGTGTCATCACAGCTCCTGGGCCCCAGGCCTTCACAAGGTCACTTGCTCGGACCCCTGCCGACTGCCCCAGCTGCAGCAGTCCTGTGATCACGCACTGCCCACCATCCTGGGGGGGCGCTCCCACGTGCTGGGTGTTGTGGACATGTTTTTCTGGTTACTGAGTCACTGACAGTCTCCTGTCACTGGCACAGGATGGAGAAGTCCCTGTCCTCACCCTGCTGAAGTTCCTGATCATTGTGGGCACCCCTGGGCACAGGGACACTTTGCTGGCCTCACTGCCCCCTTCCCGTTCACAGGCCCCTAGAACGTCACAGTGGCCCTCGGTGGAGTGCGGCAGCCTGGTCTGCTCGCGGGCGAGGCAGCTCCTGACCTTTGCTCTGTGTCTTGCCCCCTCTGCACCCCTGGCTCTCAGCCTGCCTGGGGCTACACTCTGCCTCGGTGCCCCCCGTCTTCAGAAACATTCCGTCACTCACTGCTGCCCCGCAAGGATGGCTACAGAGCCCCTCCTCTGTGCCGGCGCTGAGCTGGGGGCCTTCAACATGCTGACTGGGAGAGGGCAATGGTAGGAGGGAGCCATGTTCCGAGAGCGGCTGCAGCTCAACATAAGGAGGCTGAGCCTGGGAGCCCAGAGCCCAGGGAACTTGCCTCCCTGGAGTTTAACTCAAGACTGGATGCACGGCAGGTGGTAGTCGGCCAGGTTATGCCGCGGTAAATACACCTCCCAAATCTCGAGGGCTTCCCACAGTGGCTGATTTCTCCCTTGTTCTGTGCATCCACTAATGGTTGGAAGGTGGTCCCCAAGTGATGGGGGACTCCCTCTTAGCCAAGGGGGCATGTATGGCCAGTCTGGACACTGGCTCCTAAAGTGTGGCTCAGAAATGACACAGATCACCTCTGCTCACATTTCATCGGTCAAGCAGGCCACAGTGGTCAAGGGGCTCCACCGAATTTCAAAGGTGGGGTCGGGGACAAGCCTAGTTCTACCTCGGGCAGTAGACGGGAAGCGGGAACAGCCAAGACTGAGTGCCACTACCTGGGGTGGGGGGCCGAGCCAGGTGAGGGGCTGCGAGGGCAGGACAGAGCCCAGGGTGGCTGAATGATGTCCACGGAGGGACGGGCGGTGGAGGGAGAGCCCCGCAGGGCCTGGTGCCTTGGCCTGCAGGCCGGGTGGGTGGTCCTCTGTCATGGCGGGGGCAGGGGTGGGTGGTCCTCTGTCATGGTGGGGCAGCGGAAGGCCCTTTCAGGACTTCCTGGGGGAGGAAGGAACCGCCAGCTCTGCGGACAGAACCTAAGGAGGCAAAGGCTTCCAAAAGTCTAAGACAATTCATAACAAAACAATTCTTCAGTGAAAAAGTATTAGGCGCAGGGTGCTGGGCGGTACTGAGAGTCTTCTCCTGGGTCGTTGGCTGTGCAGAGCGCTTTATCCGCGAGGTCCCTCCTGGCCAGTCGAATGTGGGGAGGCGCATCGAGGTCAAATCGCGCCTCGGACGCCCCCCCCCCCGCCCATACGCTGCACAAGGTCCCCAGGCGGCCTGAGACGCAGACCATCGCCAAGGGCTTCCGCTCGGGAACCGTGCCTGGCGGACTACACTGAGCCGGACTGGAGACCCAAGCAAGGGTACCCCGAGAGCGCAGGCGCGTGTGCCCAGCGTCGCCGTGACCCCGGGCCCGCCCGTGCGTGCGTGTGCGCGCGCGCTCGCTGTCAGGCTCTGCGCCGGCCGACCGGAGAGGGGCTCGCGCACCGGGCCCGCCCCCGCCCCGCCACCTCCCTCCCTCCCTCGGCGGTGCAGCCGCATGGGGGGATCTGCGCCGGACCCGGGACCGCGGGGCTGCGCGTCCTGACACCGACCCGGCCTCGGCCCCCGCACAGCCGTTTCCCGCCGCCCCATCCCGGGTCCCGCGCGTGGTCTCGCCAAGGGCAGAGCCGCAGGATGAGGTTTAAGGCTCCCCCGGGTCGGGCGGCAGCAGTTCGCAAGCCACCTTTGTTCACAAAGGCCAAGGGGATCCCCTCCTTCTCTCCTGATGTTCACAAAGGCCAAGGGGATCCCCTACTCTCCTGACTGCCGCCGCGTCGTTGTGCGCTGCAACGGCCCCTACGGAGGCGGGCGGCGGGTACCAGTAGCCGCTCACCGCACCCTGCTCTGGCCCCGCCCCGTCTCCGCCCCCGGCGCTCGCTCCGCCCGGACTCCTTCCCGCCGGCCCCGCCCCGGCCCCGCCCCCGCGCGCTAGCATTCGGCGGAGCCGCCCGGGCGGCCCGGACCCGCGAACGCCGAGCCTGGGGCGCAAGGCGAGCGCTCCCCGTCGCTCCAGCTCCTGCTCCCCGCCTGGCGGGCGGGCCATGTCCCGGACTCTGGCCGCGGCGCGCACTCCGGTCCGGCCATGAGGAGCGGCGCCGAGCGCAGGGGCAGCAGCGCCGCGGCGCCCCCCGGCTCGCCGCCCCCCGGCCGCGCGCGCCCCGCCGGCCCCGACGCGCCCCCCGCCCCGCCGCCGCCCGCCGCCGGCCAGCCCCGGGCCAGGGACACGGGCGATGCCCGCGCGCAGCCGCGCCCCCTGTTTCCGTGGAGCAAGTGGAAGAAGAGGATGGGCTCGTCCATGTCGGCGGCCACCGCGCGGAGGCCGGTGTTTGACGACAAGGAGGACGGTGAGAACGGCCGCGGCGGAGACTCCGGGCCGCTCGCGGGGACAGCGTTGGGACCCGCGCCGTCTGGGGACTCCGCGCGCTCTCGCAGCGGGGCCGCGGCGGGAGGATTTCTGCGGGTCGGGGCACCAAGGCCTCCCGGTGGGAAGGCGTCAGGGGCGTCTCGGTTTCCGAGGAAACTCGCGAACGGTGCTTGCGGTGCCCACGCGTGTCTTCCGTGTCCAGTGGCGGCGCGACGTGCGGAGTAGGCCGGCCGTCCCTGCGGGGTGAGGGTCTGCGGTCGGTAGGCGCGAAGGCCCCCGCAGTAGCGAGGGCGCTGTGTTTGCATTTTCCTTTTCTGCGAGGTGTGAGCGCTCGGTTGTTACTCTGCAGCTGAGGTGTGCCGACTTTGCGAAGGGAGGTGCCTGCCCCACAGGTGGCGCGGGGGCCTGGCCCTCGGAGCTCTCAGTGTAGGTGACGGCGCCGCGTGGCTGCCGGCGTGCCCACCTTTGCACTCAGATGTGCGGTGGAGGCTTGCCTTCGTGCAAAGACCTGCCCTTTTGGGAACCAGTTTGCCCTCAGGTCCCCCTTCAGGTAAAGCTAGTGACCCGGAGGTGGGCGCTGGTGGAAAGCAGGAAAGACCTGCAGGCACGCCTCCTGGAGCCCTGCTGGACAACGGCCCTTTCACTTAGCACCCTCGGGAAAGGTGGCCGTGCAGTGTCCGCCCCTGGGGCACTGTGATACTTTCACAGGCAAACATACAGCTCTTCTCTGCAGATGTCATGCAGACAAGTTAAATGCTACAAGATGACACATTTGATGTTTTTTTGACATTTTCTTAAAATAGTTGAAATATGCATTTTTCATTTGTAGGCAGCCTGCAGAAGTAGGATGGATCTTTTATAATTTTAGAGCACAGCTCAGCGAAAGAGCCCAAGCTATTTATTTCTGATACATAATTTAAGCATTATAGGAAATTACAATAATACGACCTCAGGCCAGTGTTGGAGAATGTGCAGGTCATGTGGGCAGTCCTCACAGACAGCGATGCGGAGCCTGTTGCTCAAGGGGGCCTGGGCTCTGAGGAGCCTGGCCCCGGTCATCGGGGAGGGGCATGGTGCCTGGACTTGCTGGAGGGGCATTCAGGACCAGCCACGCCCACTCATTGTGTTCTGGGGAGACCGGTCTTCGTGTTCTGAACTTTGGAACACAGTTCACTGCTGGGAGTGTTTCATATGTTATATGTTTTTGTTTTTAGAGTAAATATTCAAAGTGAAGAAAGCCCAGAGTGAATTAGGAACTAATCAGGAAGGTTTGCATCTAGCTTCTGGCTGCACGATGAGAAGACGTCTGAGAAACACATCAGATGTCTGATTTCAGTACTTGCTGGTGTCAGCTGAGAGCTGGCCACTCTTTCATGTCTTAGCATTACGCTCCCCAAGGCAGGTGAGGCAGAAAGAGAGAAACTGAGGTAGCGCAGTGGCTGCCTTCAGCTTTCAAAGGTAGAATTTTTCTACCTGTTCACAGTGTGTTACGTCTCAGAATCCAAGGATTGTTAAAGAGGGACCAAGAGCACAGAATCCAGTTAGGCTGCTCGCAATCTGCTTTGAGAATCATTTAACACAACCCCTTCTCCCCACCCCTGTCCGCATTTGCCTGAAGCAGGACGGCAGAGGTGCCAGCTATTCTGGTCTCGTGAAGGTGGGTTGTTGGCTTTGGCCACAGGTGCTCGCTCTTTAACACGTGTGCCCATCAATCACCTGCTCATCCCTGGGCATGGTGGCCACATCTCCAAACTGAACACAGCACGAGCCTTGCCTGGGCTTTGTGTGGTAAGATTAGGATGCCAAGCCTGGCCCCGACCCAATGGCCGTGGACGCGATCCAGGTGAGCGGCCACTTTGTTCCACTTTTATTCCATGTTTTCACGTTATCGTCAGGGCGCACACGACTTGGGAATCACAGTACGTGTTTGCAGAGAGAATGCTGTGCAGCTCTTGGCCTGAAGGCTGTGGGCTTATTTAGGCAGAAGGAGTGGGGTTTGGAAAGGCGAAAAGCCAGTCTTTCAAGAGGGGAAAGGCTGCACCCCACCTTTCTTTCAGGGTGTGAAGTCGTCCCCCCAGGTAGGGTCCCACACTTCCTCGGCCCCGTGCAGGGTGAGCTGAAAGAGGTGACAGTGCTGTGCTGAGGACGTGCATTTACTGGGGCTGCACGGTTGCCATGGCAATGTGAGACCTGATGAATTTTTTAGATTAAAATACCCAATTAATATATCAGATTTGGTATGCAGAGAAAAGGAGAAGAGAAAATAAGAGCGCTACTTAACAGAGTGCCAGGTAGATTCCACCTAAAAAGCGCAGTTATGACACACAGGGTCTTACATGGCCCCCTTCCCTGTTAACCCTGCGGTGTCTGAGCCACTGTCCTTATTTGGCAGGTGTTGGGTGCTTGTTCAGGATTCTCTGGGCTTCCTCCTCACACCAGAGCCAAGGGTCCCCTTTCCTCTTCCTGAAACCCCATGCCTCCTCCCGTGTGACCCCTCTCGGGCTTCAGGAGCAGTTGATTTAGGGGTTGACCTTGCTCGGCACCTGCCCCAGGGCTGCGGGGTGCCGGGCAGGCCCGTTCATTCCTCTCGTCTGGGTGTCCCCACAAGGGTGCTGCGCGGGGTTCCATCACTTTCTGCCGAGCAGCTCGGTAACCGGTAACTGGGGGGCACCCGCCGTTCTCAGCAGTCTGGCTAGTCTCAAACCTAACATGGTATTAGCTTGCTAGTGGGGGGCAACTAATCACCGAGAAGGTTTGCCTTTGCCCAGAGAACTGGAAATAAGGGGGCCCTCGAGGGCTGGAACGCCTGGCCTGGGTGTGTTGGGTGGGGTGGGCAGTTAGGCGGGACACGGGGCTACCAGAGTCTTATAACCTTTTCCAAAATTTATAAAACCTTTGTTTTTTTAATTATAGAAGCATTAAAGTGTATAAATTTGTAAAAGAGTTTAAGACTTTGCTAAAATTGTTCTATATAGGAAAACCAAGACATCAGTGATTTCAGCACTGAGACCTATTAGCGTACCTCTTCCCCAGCCTTTTTCTAGGAATGTACTCACACATCAGCCATATAGAAACACTCTTTATGTCTCTGATACAGAAATGGGATCGTGCTCCATATACGGTTTTGTCTTAACCTGCGTTTTTTACTTAGCAATGTGTCATGACCATCTTATAGATCTACAGCATCCTTTGTTGGCTAAATTTACAATAGTGGTCCTCAACCCTGTGAACTAGACTCAAAGGATGCTCTTAAAAACTGGATGCCTCCCCCGGAAATTCAGGTTGAATTTGTTGGGGTGGAGTTGGGGGGCGCTGGAGCTCAGGCACCAGTACATAAACAGTTTACCAGTAAGCATCCTTGTATGTTCATCTTTGTACACTTGACATTATTTCCTTAGGATAACTTCCTAGGAATGACATCGACGAGTCAGAAGAGTGTGCACGTAGTGTGGCTTGGTGCTGCTGGCCAGCTCCCTTGGAGATGAGCAGTCCCGGCACAAGACATGGCTGTCCTGGACGGTTGTTACATGGTGGTGACCAAATGGATGTGGCTGCTGCAGGTGTGGGGTACCCAGACAGAGGAGGAGGTGGGGAGACCAGTAGCAGACAAGGAAACATGAATAAATATAGTGACGGGCAGGAGGGGCCAGAGGAGAGAGAAAGAGGGAGGCCTGCGTCCGGGGTGGCTGGCCGGGAGGGAGATCCTGTTTGCCTGCTCTCGGAGCGCACGGAAGTCCTCTTTCTCCGAGCCTCACCACCTTTGGGTGTTGGTGATGTCTATTTTTTGACCGTCTGAAAGGTCAAAGGATCGTGTTAGTGCTCCGAGTCTCTTTGATTACCAGTGAGGCTGGTAATGTTTTTCTTTCCGTGTTTGGGGCGTTTGTGCTCTTCTTTCCTGAACTGCCAACTCTTACCCCTGACCTGTGCTTCCTGTTGGGATGTTTGCTGCCCGGTTTCTTTTCACGGTTCCCAGTATAGAACGGCCTGCCCCGGAGCAGTCATTTATCTTTCTATGTTGCTAGTTGTTTTCCGTGTGGCTGTGCTTAGTTTTTGTGTGGTCAGATTCATCAAGATCTTCCTTTCTGTCAGTTTCCGGCCTTGGTGCCCTGTTACACCAAGCACAAGTGATACTCATTCAATTTATAAACCTGCACCTGCACTTTCTTCTAGTACTTCTGTGGTTTCACTTTTCGTGTTGCAAATTTTGGTCAGTTTGGACGCACACTGGCCACAGTGAGAACGGTTTCCTCCCGTGGGCCCTGCTCTTGCTTAGGTTGGGTGCATTCATTGCCTGTTTCTGTCGAATTGTGAACCGGATCTTTGCACCCATCACGTTACACCCTGGTTAGTGCTGGTAGGAAGGAAAGCTTAACTTTGAAAAATATCCGTCCCGTGTGTGGCTGCTCTGCTAAGGTTCCCGTTAGTCCTCATGGCTTTTGAGTTGATTTTCCCAGGCTTCCTGGGCGGTCGGTCGTGGCACCTGCCAACAAGGACTCGGTGACTTTACAGTGCTTATGCTCATTCTTCCCCGTCGTGTGCCCAGGGCTCACGGGCAGTGGAGAGCGGTGCTGAGTGCACGGGGGGCTGACCCGATTGTGTTGATGGGGCCGTGGTTCCAAAGTGACAGTCTAGCCCTGTTTACTGAGTCTTTGACCAGTGCTGCGTGGACCTGAGTTTTGATAGGTGTCTCTTCCCTTCCCTCCTGACCCTGGGAAGAGGGGGTGGCTGGCGATGGGGGTGACAGCTCTCTGTGTGGCCCAGGCTCGGGCTGATGGCAGTTCACACCCCGTCCCCTGCAACGCGGGGGTCTTGGTGGCCAGCAGCCTGGTGGCTGCAGACCCTGGGTTCCTTTACCAGCTGGCAGCAACGGTGCAGAGGCCCCCGGTGCAGGGGTGGGCATTTGGGCTCAAGGCAGGGAGGAGGCGCGTGGTCCCGGCTGGCCTCGCACCCCTGCTTCTGGATTCCCTGGGTTCCCACATGCAGTGCCAGGTGTCCCGGCGGGACCGTTGGGTGGCGCTGAGTTTGCTGTGTTCCTGTGGCTGACGAGGCTGGTCTGGGATGGACTTGGGACCCACTGTCGTACTTTTTTATGTAACAAATGTCAGCTCTGCACGTCTATCCATCTGGCTGTGTGTTTTAAATTGCTAAAAATAAGTTGATTTTCTTTTAAAAATTTAACCACCCATCCTTCCAGTTGAGAAGTAATGCAAGGATGCATTGGAGGTAAGTTTTGTTCAGGGCTTCTCTTTGAGGATGGAGCCTCCCAAGGCCCCAAGATGGTCTGAGGGAGGCAGAACCACGGACAAGCATTTATTCGGAACAGGGTTGGGGCAGCTCACAGTAGCTCCCAAACTGTCAGGGGCCCCTAGTCCCCTGGGGACCTTGTGGCAATGCAGATTCTGATTCAGCGGCTCTCGGGTGGGGCCTCAGGGTCTGTGTTCCCATCCAGCCCCAGACGGTGCCAGCGTGCTGGACACGGAGAGGACACACTCTGGGTGGGAGGGCTTAGTGAGGACCCAGCAGGCGGGTGGTGGAGTGGGCGTGGTCCCCAAGGCACTGGCCCATGCACAGGGAGCAACAGGGGGCCGCGTGCTCTGGCGCTCCGCTGGGCCATGGCAATGGTGTTGGCAGTGGGTGGGAGTTTCCAAAGCTACTGCTCGCCCTTCGTCTGGAGATGGGCTGGCTCTTCCCGCAGAGGGATCTCATTTAGTTTCATTCTTGCTTTTGTGTCGTTCTTTTTCTGTGGCGTAGCCTGCTACACACGTACCCAAAACATCAGTAGCATTTTGTATCCTGCATTTTCAGCTGACGCTACAGCCTGAACTTCCTCCTTTGCAATGACTTGGACTCAGCAGTGTCCTCTGATTCTCACCCAGATGTGGCAGAGGACGCGCTACCAGAGGCAGGTGGCCCCGGACTGTGTAGACTCCCCCCTTCTGGTCACTGTGTCCTCTTGTCCTAATTGCACTGAGAGTCCAGCCCCACCCCCGGGACGTGCCATGGGGTGTCCCCTGTTCTAGGCCACCCGAGGTGGGACCTTCCTGGGGGGCCCCCGGCCAGCCCTGCGGGCCCCCCTGAGCCCGGTGGTTCCTGTGTTCAGGGTCTGTGCTCCGTGGCCCTGGTCCCGATTCCCCTGTCAGTAGGAAGCTCAGAACCAGATTTGGTGTTCGTTCACCTTAGTGTGGGAGCAGGCCTTCTACCTGGTGTCATTTTTCCTTCCCAGTCAGATTTTTCCTCCTCATTTGAAAAAGACATAGAACTTTGGGTTTCTTCCTACCTGCCTCACTCTGCTATCGCTGTATAACTCTAGGCAGAAATAAGGCTTTTGGTAACCAGTGTTTCTACGGGCTGGTGAGGGTCCGGTGAGTGCTGAGCCTTGCTGTCCCCGCAAGCTGTGTGCATGCCCCCTGCAGCCCTGCTCCTGTCCCCCGGGTCGGGTCAACTCGTCGTCCACGATGGCTCCTCTCTGGGGCCTCCTTCCCGCCTGGGGGGTGGGCGCACGCTGATCGGCGCCCTGCAGAACACGCCGGGGTCCCCTCTCTTCCCCAAACACTGGCCAGGGCCAACGTGCTGAATGATTTTAATGCTCATAATTGGAGACAATTTGGGAGAAGCTACAATTAATAAAATTATTGTTATTTTTAAAAACTGGGAAGGCTGCTTCATCAAAAACTGTTTTGCCCATTGACTTGAAATCTATTGTCTAAAAACCAAGGCAGCTGACCGAGATCAGTGTGGCTCCGTCCAGCCCCAGCTGGGTCATTTGTCCCCACCCTCCGCATCCCCAGGTGTGACATGGGAGCCTGCGGTGGCCTCCAACGTGCGGCCCGAGCAGGCGTGGCCCCAGTCGGCGCTGTGCAGACACAGCTTGGTGTTCTTTAAGTCGTGAAGCCAAGGAGACGATGTGGGTGAGAGTCAGTGTCGCCCCCAATTTATTAAAAATAGGAGCTGAGCACATTCAGATTCCTGGTGTTTACACGCTGACGTGGGAGGTCTCTGCGCTCACATCATGGCTCTTCCTTCACACGCATCAGGCGGGGCTTGTCACCAAAGCCAGAGACGAGCAGCTTAGCGCTTGTGTCTCTGTGAGTCTGTTAGGCCTGGCAGGACGCTCAGCCTTCTCGGGCACCAGGCACACCCCCCACCCCGCCCCGAGCAGGGTCCGAGGTGCTCAGTGCCGTCTTCCCGGGCCCCGCATCGGACTCGGGCCCATTTCCGGAATGCCCGGGCACTGGGAGCCGGGAGCGGGGTCTTGGTCCCGGTAGCACAAACTGGGCATTGTTTTATTATTTATTGCTGGTAATAAAAAACCCCCAAACCTAGTGACTTGGCAACGACCATTTTGATCATTTCTCAAGATTCTGTGACCTGGGACTCTGGACAGGGCCCAGTGGGGATGGGTCCCCTACTCCACATGCCACCTGCGGAGCCAGAACGTGCTTGGTGGAGGTGGCTTCGCGTTCACGGTGCCTCGTGACGGCTCAGAGGCCTCAGGCTGGTGGAAGCCTCCGCGCGAGGTGTGTCCCTGGCGGCGGGGGGGGGGGGTGTTCCTGGGGGGAGGGGTGTCCTTGGGGGTGTCCCTGGCGGGGGGGTGTGTTCCTGGGGTGAGGGGCGTCCTTAGGGGGGTGTCCCTGGGGTCTCAGTTCCCGCGGGCGGCTGCCATATCAGTTATCTATGACCGCTTAACACATTGCCCCAGAACGTAGAGTGACACACACCACGTCCTTGTTTTGGGAGTTGGTAATTCTCCCGGCCCGTGCTGCACTATAGGAGCCCCTGTGGCTGCCCTGGGGTCATGTTTGTTTGCATTGTCCCCGATTCTTTCCTTTTTTCTTTTGCTCCGTGTCAGGGTCCTCTTGTTTCTGAAATCATATGTTAGCTCCTCAGGCAGAAAGGTTAATTTGCAAAGTTAGCACAGGACTGAGAGAGGAGAAGAGGAAGAGGATAAGACAGAAAGGAGGGAAGATGCAGAGAGAAGGGGGGTAAAAAAATCACGCGCTGAAGAAAGGCTTGGGCCCCAGCGTCCATGTGCTTGTGCATGGGCCGGCGTGGCCCTGCCCGGTGGCAGATCTGCCCGGTGCTGCGGGCAGTGGCAGCTGAGATGGAGCAACGAGTGGGCAGCTGTGGGGTGGGTGGCTGCCGCCCGGACGTCTGGGGACGAAGCGGAGAAGGGAGGCCCGGGCTCTGTGCCCCGTGGAGCTAGAGTCGTACGGTGGATCCTCAGCCGTGTGGATCCCGAGGCTCCCTTCCCAGAGCCCACAGCACTTGGAATGTGCCAAAAGGAAGGGGCTTAGCCGACAAAGAGCCCTAGGAGCTGGGCCTGGCGCAGACCCTGTGTTGGTGCCGGGGGTGTGAACCATTAGAGCAGGGAGTGGTGGGAGGGACCGAGAATTTGGGGTCAACTCCTGCTGTCCCAGGCTGCCCCCCGACGACCTCAGCCCCCCCCCCCCGCCGCTGCCCTGGGCTCCTCTCCAGGGTCACCGACCTTACGGGAATCAGCGGGCGGGAGCCTGCGGCTCCTGTATCCTCACAGAGGCCGTGCACCCGTGGGTGCCCTCCTGTCCGGTGACCAGGCATCATTATTAATAGCGTCTCCTTTTGCTCTCAGATGTGTCCCAGTTTGGATGATAGATTATATGGCTGCCCATCTAGCTGCCAGACACAGTTGCCAGATGATCCTTTTTTCCTTTATAGCTTTTTATTATATAACGGAAAGTGACAAGAAAAATATTAAGACTTTCAGTGTCTTATGTAACCTCACCACTAATCTCACTATTATAACAACCATTTGCACTTTTTCGTATCGCCTTCCAATCCATACTTGAATACATACAAAAAATATATTACTTTAAAAAAACTTTTTAAAAGTAAACTTTGTTTATAACATTTTAGCTTTACAGAAAAGTTGTGAAGGTGGTAACAGAGGGTTCTTATATATCCCACGCTAGTTTCCCCTAACGCTAATATTGTACCTTTGTCATAACTAGGGAACCAGTGGTGAGACATAGTTGTACTAGTCAGGGTTCTCTAGACAAACAGACCAATAGAATAATAGCGTGTGTGTGTGTGTGCGTGTGCGTGCGTGCGTGTGTGTGTGTACACACATATGCTTACATACAGGTATTTAAGGAGATTTATTAAGAGGAATGGATTCAGGCAGCTATGGAGCCAAGAAGTCCCACAACCTGCCATGTGCGAGCTGGAGCCCAGGGGGAGCCTGTGCAGTGATTCAGGGCGAGTCTGAAGGCCTGAGATCCAGGGGAGCCGATGGTGTGGTCCCAGCCTGAGGGCAGGAGAGGATGAGACCAGGGGTCCCTGCTCAGCAGGGCAGCAGGAGAGGGGGGCCTCCCTCCTTCCTCCGCCTTCTGTTCTGTTGAGGCCTCAGGGCACTGGTTGACGCCCACCCACATCTGGGAGGGCCACCTACCCTACTGAGTCCCGGGTTCAGCTGCTAATCTCATCCGGAAACTCTCTCAACAGACACGCCCAGAACACTTTAATCTGGGTGCCCAGGGCCAGTCAAGGTGACATGTGAAATCTCTCAGTAACTGAAGTCATAGTTTATTGAGGTTTGACTTGTTTTCACTAAATATCCTTTTTCTGTTCTAGGGTCCCACCCAGATCCCACATGACATTTAGTTGTCCCTCTTTAGGCTCCCGTGAGCTGGTGACAGTTTCTCAGACTTCCCTTCTTCTGATGACCTTGACAGTTTTGAGAATAACTGGTCGGGTATTTTGCACAGTATCCTTCAGCTGGGATTTGTGAGGTTTTTCTCATGGTTAGACTTGGTTCATGGGTCTTTGGGAGGAAAACCACAGGAAGAGTGCCCTTCTCGTCACGTCCTGTCCAGGTATTACTCTCAACACAACTTACTGCTGCGGATGCTGACCTGATCACCTGGCCGAGGTCCCGTCTGTCAGGGGTCTCCGCTGTCAGCTTACTTGCCCCCCTCCCCACCCCTGTGCACACTGTGCTCTTTGGAAGGAAGTTACACTGTACTGCCCACACTTAGAGGGTGGGGGGTTAAGGTCCACCTCCTTTAGAGGAAGGTAGTTACGTAAAATTATTTGGAATTCTTCTACACAGAAGATTCGTGTATTCTTCCCATTTACTTTGTTACTCAGTCATTCATTTGAACCCATGTGGACTCACGGATATTTGTTTTATACTTTGCATTATGATCCAATACTATTGTGTTTTATTTATTGATTTTTTGCTCAGATTGTCCAGCTTTAGCCATTGGAAGCTCTTCAGTTGGCTCCTGTGTCCCTTTGGCCTGCTGTCCTCACTGTTTTCTGTCTTTGCTTCTTTCTGAGCACTTCGTTACCTTCTGGGACTAGAAGATGCACTGGGCTCATCATGTATTTATTCCCTGACCCAACCCTAGAATCAGCCAGTTCTCCAAGGAGCCCTGGTCCTTGTATTGGGGAAGGTGCTAGAAACCAAGATCTGGGTGCCAGGTGTGCTCACCGTTACAGGGAGATAGTGATCTTTCAAAGCACAGAGCTATGTAAAATAGGTAGCTAGTGGGAAGCAGCCGCATAGCACAGGGAGATCAGCTCGGTGCTTTGTGACCACCTAGAGGGGTGGGATAGGGAGGGTGGGAGGGAGACGCAAGAGGGAGGAGATATGGGGATATATGTATACGAATAGCTGATTCACTTTGTTATACAGCAGAAATTAGCACACCATTGTAAAGCAATTATACTCCAATAAAGATGTTTTAAAAAAACATAAAGCACAGAGCTGACCACACTGCTCCCTGGCGTAGGCTCTGGTGTCCCCCGTCACTGCATTCGTTTAACTGAATGTACCTACTGTGCACCTACTCTGTACACTGCAGGCGGGAGGGAGTGTGAATTGA
Source organism: Mesoplodon densirostris (assembly GCF_025265405.1). Classification (NCBI taxonomy): domain Eukaryota; kingdom Metazoa; phylum Chordata; class Mammalia; order Artiodactyla; family Ziphiidae; genus Mesoplodon; species Mesoplodon densirostris. The sequence continues at coordinate 1,090,987 of NC_082661.1, forward strand.
TACAACCACTCGGGAAACTGCGTGGCGCACCATTTCTGAGAGAGAGCACAGCCCTGAGGTCCAGGAGTTAGCCTGGACCTCGCCGCTGGCCCTGGCATTCTCCTGCTGCACGTAAACGATTTCACAGAGCACCGGCAACAGGCCCCTCTGACCGTGGTGGGTCAAGACAAACACAAGACCCCTCCATAATCCTTCTGGAACACAGACAAAAACGTGGCCATTGTCCAGGCCCAAATGACCAGACTTCCTGTGTCCCGGCTGCTGCTTTCGCAGTTGCACTTCTTGCTTCACTCCTTCTCAGCCTCTGTAGTGGGGTTAAAATGCCCAATCATAAAGTCATGCAGCCTCCAGACAGTGTGGGGCCGTGCTGCTTGAACCCTCCTGAAGGTCACTGACATGAGCCCAAACCCTGACTCTCTCTGAGATGCCCCTGTTCTCCCTGTTGCAAGGACAGTACACGGGTGTGTGCAGCCTTACGCTGTCTCTGGTGGTCTTTGTCTGGGGGCATGGACACCTGCAGCCCAGGATTGCATTCCTAGGTGGTTCGCATCCAAACGTGTACATCCGTGCACCCAAAGACGCACACACGGGAGTCCACACAGCACTACGTGTTGTAGCCAGAAGCTGGAACCGGACCAAGTGTCCACCGACGTTACTCGGACGAGCGAGTCCTCGGGTCTTCGTTCGGTGCATCCTCTGTACCGTGAGAGTGAAGGCCTCATGGCCGCACCCCACACGGCACACCTCTGAACCTGCTGCCGAGGGAGCGAGGGTCCCCGCTGCTGACTCCGTTTGTGTGACAAGCACAGAAGCCAAGGTGCTGGTCTGTGCCACAAGATGTCAAGCCCATGTCCCCCTGGGGGAGGCACCAGGGTCCCCCATTTGAGCTGAACGCTTGTCAGATGTGCACGTTTTCTGCATGTTTGTTATACTCTAACCAAAAGTTTACAAGAATATTTTAAAAACCCCACTGGTGTCCAGCCTCCCACCCGGCAGTTCTGGAGCTGGGGAAGAGCTGTCCAAGGTACTGGCTCTGGGTGGGAGGAGAGAAGCCTTCAGGTCAGGCTCCTGGGACTCCAGGGCTGAGCTTGAGCTGTGCACTGTGCCAAGTGCACGTTTCATAACCGTTGACTCGTCACATCACAGGCTCCCGAGGGTGGACAGGAGTGAACCATGTGTTTTGGTGTCCCCAGGGCAGAGACGAATGCCAGGTGTGCAGAAGACATTCGATGTGTGGCTGGGGAGAGAACAAACGCCTGCTTCATGCTTCCTGTGTGGAGAAAGCTTTGCTTGTTGCTGTGGCCTGATTCCTTTGCTCCCCATTTTCAGCAAAACTCTTTGTTCTCTCAGGTGCCAGTCCTGCCCTCTGATGCCCCCCTGAGCCTACAGGAGCCGGGATTTGTCCCCATGGCCTCAAAGCCCTAGTGAGGGTTCCCTGCATGGGGCGAAGTCTGACCCCAGTTCTCAGCTCCCTTGTCCTGGACCCACGGCAGAGCTTGACCCTCTGGGCCCCTCCCAGCTTCCCTCTCTTCCCGCAGCTTCCAGGACGCCCACTGCTCTGCTGTTCCTTCTCGGCCCCTCTTAGGACCCTTGTCCCCTCCCTGCCACGGGAACACTGGAGCACCTGGGGCTCCTGCCGCTCCCGCCTTTTCTGCTGCGCTCATGCGGACAGTCTCACAGTTTCAAATATCATCCATATGCCGGCGACTCCAGGCTTTATGTCCAGGTGGACCTGCTTCACACACGTTCCAGACTGTTCTGTCCAATCTCTGGCTAGTATGTCACAGATAGCTCCTTGAACGCATTCACACCTGCACCCCTGCAGTCTCCTGACTCGCTGACCTCATCCTTCCAAAAGCCCCTAGACCCATCCGTGAGCCATCTTCCACTTGGCAGCCCCTCCCCGCCCTTCATGTCACCTTGGCTCTACCTTCCAGAGCATGGGCTGCCTGTGTCCCTCCCTCCCACAGGCCCCGGGCACCCTGTGTCCCCCCCTGCACCTGCACCCAACACCCTGGTCCCCATCCCTCCTCTGCACGGAGCACTTTGGTCCCCGCCCCTCCTCCTGCACGGAGCACCCTGGTCCCCGCCCCTCCTCTGCACCCAGCACCCTGGTCCCCGCCCCACCACGTGGCCTGAGTACCAGGACTGCGCGCCTCCACGTGTGCCTCTGATCTCTGCAGGGCAGTGTGTCCCAAGGGCATCCCCTCATTCTCTGCTAGGAGGCCAGAGTGATGCTCTCTACTGGGCGTCCTCCACGCCAATGGCCCACCTAGCACCCAGGGGTGGCTCTCCGTGTGGCATCTGCCCACAGCTCCTGCCCAGAGCATCGCATGGCCCGCTCCCGCCAGAGGCCAGGAGAGCAGCCGGCCAAGTGTTTTGGCAGCAGGGTGGGGCAGTGATTTGGCCAGAGCACGGACCACCATGTCTCCTTCAAGCCTTTGCACGTCCTTCTCCCGGGAGGCCCACTTTACAATTGTGCCTGGGGACCCACTGGGCCCCTGCCAGGCCCCTGTCCTGCTTTGCTTTCTCGGCACTTAACCCTGGCAACTGTGTACTGCATAGCCTGTGACATCTGCGTTCATCTCAGCCCCTGGCCCCAGAGCGAACATCCCACGAGGCGGGGTTTTACCTCCTAGGTTCCTTCCTGTATCTCACATGACTTGACATCACCTGGGTAGGGCGGGCACCGAGTGAACACGGGGTGAGGGGGGCTATATGCCCGTGACTCTCCTGAAGGGCCCACTTCGGGGCAAGCAGTAAGACACCTCAGAGAGAGGCCTTCCAGGGCCCTAACTACCCCCGGACAGCACGACCACTCTGCTGAATTAAGGCCCAGGGCACACTGTTCCTTCAACAGTGCTTTCTGTGTCAGGTGGCAAGGGCCCCGGCCTTGGGGGGCCAGGCATAGGGCGACCCCACGTCCCTGGGCAGCAGGAGCCTGTGTCCCTTTGGACAGTCAGACCTGGGCTTCCGTCCTCGCTGACTCCGTTCTCCCTTCTCTGACGGACGTGCTTTCTGTTCTGGGCTGTCAGAACATTTAGGTCAGGCCCGCTGGTCACTTGCAGAAACAGACCCAGAAAGCTTGCCTTTAGGACAAGTCAGGGAGCAGCAGCTTCAGGGCCAGGGCGGCTGCCCAGGCCGCTTGAAGGAGGCACAGATGTGATGGAGGGGTTTTGGCAGCTGCAGGCGCCACTGCCCCAAAAGGCCTTTCCCTGAGTTAGGCTGGAAGCTCTTGCACGTGGGCTGGTTGTGAAACACACGTCTGACTGGGGCCGAGAGCCTGGTCGATGGGCTGCCCGCATGCAGGGCCAGGGCGGCCTCCCTCCGCAAAGGGTCCTGGGGCTGGCAGTGCCTGGCTGTGCCCGCAGGACCCCCGACGTCCACAAGCCTGAGAGTGGAGGCTGCCCTGTGCTGCATGGAGCGGGGCTGCTTCCAAGCCGGGCAGGGCCAGCAGTGCTGGTGTTGGGCCCGATCGCCCGGGGGGCAGGGCTGTCCCGTGCTCGGTGCGGGGGGCTGCAGCAGCTGACTGGTGCACGAGCGCACCCCGCTCCGTGTTCCTGGCAACTCATCATGCCTCCAGGCATTGCCACGTGTCCCCTGGGGGTGACACCACCCCCAGCAGTGAGAACACGGAGCTTCGCTTTTCTGTGGCTGCAGCTGGGGAGTGCATCGAGGCCGTAGCTGCCGGGCTGGGGCGGGCGGTGTCGCTTCCGAGCGCCTTTGGGAGTCCCTGCCCCTGGCCAGGCTTCTGGGGCCAAAAAGGTGCAGACGGGGCGGAAGAGGCTCCGAGAAGCATTGGCCTCCGTGGGTGTCAGCCCCAGGCCAGGCCGCAGGTCTCGCAGTGTCCCCTGCGCCAGGCGCCACAGCCTGGCCTCGCTTGGTTCATTTTGCCACCTCCAGCTCCTGCTTTGGGGGCTCCAAGGTTGAGAACTCTAGGGGCACCTGGGCTCTGCCTGGGGTTCTGGGGTTAACCTGGGTGTGCGTGTGTGCACCGGCATGTGTGTGAATGTGTGTGCCTGGGGGGTGCACGCTGAGGCCGGGCTCACGTGGCGCTGCCTGGCCGTCCCGCCTTTGTGGACCCCTTGTCCCCGTGAAGGTGCAGGTACCGTGGTGGTGCTGGCCTCCCCGGGGCGGGGGTGGGGTGGGCAACCCTCGTGGGCTGCCGCCGCCGATGTTCTGTTTCCTTGCGTCTTGAAGGAGTGGCCGGAGTCATCGAGGCCCCGGGAGTTTCCGTCTCTGAAGGACCCCATGGTCTCCTGCAGGGGACGCCCTGGACGTGGGGCGAGGCCCAGGGTTTGGGTGGGGAGGCAAGGCCGGCGACTGACCCTGTGTGGGGCTTTGCCTCCTGCCCCCTTCTCTGCTGGGATGGCGGGGGCGTGGAGACCCACATCCCTCCCACTGGAGCGTCCAGTCTGCAGGGGCTGCAGGTTAGGAATGGCCGTCTCATGCACACAGGCAGGCCTGGAGCCCGCACGGGTCGTGTCTACCAGCTCTGAGGCCGGAGGCTCCAAGCCGAGCTGCAGGGAAGGTCAGAGCCAGAGGTGGCAGGTCGCAGAGCTGTACATCGGGCTGGGAGGCAAGGTTTGTTCAGCACAGCTTAATTTGGGGCTTATCACTTCCAAGGGCAGGGACTTGTCCTGCCTGCCCTCCCCCGGGGATGACACATGTCTTCGGGCCCCGTGTGTGCAGCCTTGGAGTGAGAGTGCTGTGGGCTGAGAGGGCCACGGGGACAGTGGTCACCTGGAGCCAGGTGGGGTGGGCCTGGCCTTGGACCTACGGAGCTGTGTCCAGTGGAATCTCTAGAAGCCTTTACAAAACGGACTCAAGTTGCTTTCAATTAAAAAAAAAAAAAAAAAAAAAAAAGCAATGCTCCAGAGAATGCAGGTTCACTCATGTGCAGATGTGTTAATTGAAAGGTTCAGAAGGTTTATTAATTACACTTCCATCAGCAGTTCCTTCTCTCCCAAGTGCAGTCACTTTCCATCTTGTCAAGGAACAAATGATGTGCTCCCGCAGGACAGGCATCAAAGGGAGTGAGGTGGGGGCAGTTCTGAGATGGGTTATGCCTCTGCCCCTGGGCCTCCTGGTGTTAGGGGCCTGGGCTGGGTGGCCCTGGGTGGGTAACCCTGGATGGATGTCCTGGATGGGGTGGTCCTGGTGTGCTGGTCCTGGGTGGGGTGACCCTGGGTGGGTGGCCCTGGTATGGGACCCAGGCCAGTGCCGAGACACCTTCTCTAGGGGGTTTTTCTCCTCTTTTGGAAGAGCCACGGTGGCGGGGCTGCCTTGTGTTCACTCTGGACTCCACAGGGCCTGGCACCTAAAAAGCTCTCAGTAAATGCTTGTTGGATTTAACTAAACTGGACAGAAAGAGACAACAGAGGAGTCAATGTGGGTGTGCTTAGACCAGCCCCAGCTGGGGGCTTTGTGACCGACGGGTGTCGCCATCTCTTCCAGGGGCTGTTAAGGAGCGTGCCGGGGGCAGACGCGGCCCAGCCCTGCTCTCCTTTCTGGCTGGGTCCTGGGAGTGCTCATGGGGTCTGGGGTAAAGGCATATGCTGGCCAGAGGGTGGCCAGCTGGTACTGCAGAGGCTCTGCAGCATCTGTCCAGCAGGTGTGGCCACATCGGTTGCTGTGGAGGACTATACAGTTACCCCAAAATTATGCCTCTTGTGTTGGCAGATGAGGGGCATTTCCAAACGTGATGAACAAAATAAACAAAGAGAAAGTTTGGTCTTAGGAATATCTGCATTTCCCTGATGACTAAGGCTGTAGATGACTCTTTCATTTGCTAATTGGCCCTTTGTGCAGTTACTGTGTGAAGTGACTGTTCAGGTCTCTCACCCATTTTGTGTTGTGTGTGTGTCATTAATATCGAGTTGTAAGAGTTCTTTAAACATTATGGATTCAAGTCCTTGGATGGATGTGTTTTGATTAGTGCTGTGTTTTGATTAGTCATTTCTGTGTCTTGTCTAGGAAATCCTTGTTTACCCTAACGTCAAGTTTGGATCTAGGATAAATTTCAACTTAATTTTTGTGTGGAGTGTGAGGCAGGGGAGTTCATTTTTCCCTGTGTGGATACCCAGTTATTTCAGCACCATTCTTTGAAGAGACTTTTCTTTTTCTACTGGATTACTTTGGCAACTTTGTCAAAAGTCAGTTGATCTACCTATGTAAGTTTATTTCTGGAGTCTCTTTTTATCTTTCCTTATACTGATGACACACCATCTTTATTATTGTAGCTTTATAGTAAATCTTGAAATGAGGTGGCGTACATCATCCAACCTTGTTCATTTTCCACATTTATTTTGGCAATTCTAGATCCTTTGTATTTTCGTACAAATTTTGAATCAGCTTGCCAATTTCTACAAAAATGTCTGCAGATATTTTGATTGGGATTGTATTAAATCTACAAATCAATTTTAGGGAAGATGGACATCTTAGTGATACTGAGTCTTCAATCCATGAACATGGTATGTCTCTCCATTTATTTAGGTCTGCTTTAGCTTCTCTCAGCAATGGGTTGCAATTTTCAGTAAACAGGTCTTGTACTTCTTTTATTAAATGTATCGCCCAGTATTTTATGTTTATTTGATGTTGTTGTAAGTGGCATTATTTTTATAGTTTTGTTCTTAGATTTTTTTCATTGCTGGTACATAGAAATAGAGTTAATTTTTAAAATCAGTTTTATTGAAGTGTAATTAACATAAAACAAAATTAATCAATTGTAAGGATGTGTTTCAGTGAGTTTTGACAGATGTATATAGTCGTATAATCACCACTGCAGTCAAGTGTGGAGTCTCTCTACCACCCCAGGAAGTTTCCCTGTATCCCTTGACAGCCAGTCTGGTCATGTGCGGGGAGGTGGGAACCAGTGCTGCATTTCGTATCACTTCCTTTCAGTTGTTAATGGTGATTCTGGAAAAGGAGACGTTTTTAATTTTGGTGAAGTCCAGTTTTTCATCAGTTTCTTCCTTTATGGTTTGTTCCTTTTGTGTCCTTTCTAGGAAATATTTACCTAACTCATGGTCATAAAGATTTTTTTCCCTTTGTTCTAGAACTTTTATGGTTTTTTTTTAAGCTGTTAATTTTGTTTATGCCCCATTTCAAGTTGATTTTTGTATTGATAAGAAGTAAGGGCCAAGGTTCTGTCTCTTCTTTCCTCCCCCCATTCCTCCCTCCTCCTCCCCATTTCCTCTCCTTTCCCTCTTTCCCCTCTTCCTCTCCCTCCTGCTTTGCAATATGACGTCTGTTTGATCTAGAACCACTTGTTGAAATGACCATCCTTTCCCCCACTGAAGTTCCTTGGCATCTTTCTTGCGAGTCAGTTGAACTTATAATCGTGAGCCTATTTCTGGACTCTATTCTGTTCCATTGATCTTTCTCTATCTTTACACCAATACCACACTGTATTGATTACTGTAGCTTTAAAATAGGTCTTGAAAGCTGATTTGTTTGCCCTCCAACTTTGTTCTTTTTCCAAATTGTTTTGACTATTCTAGATTCTTTGCCTTTCTATGTATATTTTAGAATCAGTTTGTCAATTCCTAAAATAAGCTGGCTGAGATATTGATTGGGATTGCATGAAACTATTGGTCAGTTAAAAAAGAATGGGCCTCTTAACATTTTGAGTTTTCCAGTCCATGAACATGGCATGCCATGCATTTATTCTGGTCTTTGATTTCTGTCAGCATGGCTTCATAGTTTTCAGTGTGCAGGGACTGCACATATTTTGTTTAACTTATCCCTACATATTTTACGTTTTTAAAAAATAAATTGTTGCATATTGATTGTATCCTAAAACCCTGCTGAACACACCTATTCTACTGTCTTATTTTTAGATTTCCTAGGGTTTTCTATGTCACTTGTGAATAAAAGACAGATGTATTTCTTCCTTTTTACAACTTTATGCCTTTTCATCCTGTCTAGACATCCAACACAAGGTTGAAGAGAGGTGGTGGGAGCAGATATCCTTGCCTTTTTCCTGATCTTAAGGAGAAAGTGTTCAATATTTCACAATTAAGTACGATGTCAGTGACTTCCCTGGTGGTGCAGTGGTTAAGAATCCGCCTGCCAATGCAGGGGACACGGGTTCGAGCCCTGGTCCAGGAAGATCCCACATGCCGTGGAGCAACTGGGCCTGTGCGCCTCAACTACTGAGCCTGCACTCTAGAGGCTGTGAGCCACAACTACTGAGCCCGTGTGCCACAACTACTGAGCCTGCGCTCTAGAGCCCACATGCCACAGCTACTGAAACCCGCACACCTAGAGCCTGTGCTCCACAACAAGAGAAGCCACCGCAATGAGAAGCCTGCGCACCGCAACGAAGAGGGGCCCCACTCGCTGCAACTAGAGAAAGCCCGCGTGCAGCAATGAAGACCCAAAAATAAAAAAAAACCAAAAATTAAAAAAAAAGTATGATGTCAGCTGAGCTTTTTCAAAGCTTCCCTTATCAGATTGAGGAAGTGTCCTTCTTTTTGTAGTGTGCTGAGTTTTTTGTTTTTAAGTCATTAATCGTTGTTGAATTTTGCCAAATGCTTTTTCTGTATCTGTGGAGATAACCTCCTTTATTCTGCCAATGTGTTAAACTGCACTGTTTGGAACAGTATTCCAATCTCACATTGTTAGGGTCATGTTTAGATATTGCTGAATTCCAGTTGCTAATATTTCATGATTTTTACATTTATACTTGCTAGGGATATCGGTCTAGATTTTCTTTTCTTGTGATGTCCTTGTCTGGTTTTAGTATCAGGTTTATGCCAGCCTCATAGAAGGGGTTGGAGGTGTTCCCTCCTCCTCTGTTTCCTGAAAAAGTTTGTGTGAGGTTGGTGTTATTTCTCTGTTAAATGTTTGCTAAATGTCACCAGTGAAGCCATTTGAGCCTGGAATTTTCTTTGTGGGAAGGTTTTAGTGACGAATTCGATTTCTTTGATAGATATGGGGTATTCAGAGTTTCCATTTCTTCTTGTGTTGGTTTTGGTAATTTGTGTCTTTCAAGGAATGGAATTTACCCCATTCATCCAAGTTGTTGTGTTTGTTGGCATAAAGTGGTTATTTTTCTTTCAGTGTCTGTGGTGATGCCTCAGTTTTACTCCTGATGTCAGTGTTTCATGTTTTCTCTCTTTTTCTGTCTATCAGTGACAAAGAGGAATGATGAAATCTCCAGCTCTGTTGGTGAGTTTGTTTCCTCCTTTTGTTCTGCTGGTTTTGCTTCATATATTTGGTCTGATTTTGGCTGCATACACATTTGCTACTGCTGTGTCCTTTGGATGACTTGAACCTTTTATCCCTAAGAAGTGTCTGATAATGTTCCTTGGCTTAAAGTCTCCTTTGATGTTAATGTGGCTTCCTGGTTCTTTAGCTGGTGCTTGTGTGAGCAACCGTATTCCACCCTTGACCTCTCCCCTCTGTACATTTAAGTGGGAAGCGGTATCTTTATAAATAGCACGTGGTTGACTCTTGCTTTTTAAAATCCAGCCTGAACATGCCTGCTTTTCAGTTGGAATGTTCATCCATTTACTTGAGCGCAGTTGTCCATACATTTAAGGCTACAATCCTGCTATTTTTTCTCCTTCTCCATTTGTTATCCCCATCGATTGTTCATCTTCAGTCTCCCATGTTAGAACGTAGACCCCTTGAGGGGAGGGGATTGTTCCTTGAGTACATGTACGGAATCTCCCCGGTCTCTAGGATGGGTGGTTCCGGTGCTGCAGCCCTCGGGCTGTTTATGTGCACGGAGAGGCCGTGTGGTCAGCCGTGTCTGTGCGGGGTGCCTGCACTGTCCTGTGCTTCCACCTCCAGCCACGCCTCCTCACCCGCACGGCTGATGTCTGTGCCTCTCCTTGTAGCCCAGCGAGCCTCTGGCCCTAGGTGTGCGGTCTGGGTGGTCTCGGGGCTTTGTTTTTTTTTTTTGCGGTACGCGGGCCTCTCACTGTTGCGGCCTCCCCCGTTGCGGAGCACAGGCTCCGGACGCACAGGCTCCGGACGCGCAGGCTCAGCGGCCATGGCTCACGGGCCCAGCCGCTCCGCGGCATGTGGGATCTTCCCGGACCGGGGCACAAACCCATATCCCCTGCATCGGCAGGCGGACTCTCAACCACTGCGCCACCAGGGAGGCCCTCTCGGGGCTCTTTAACGCCATATCCTGGCGTCCGTGAGATGCCTCCCTTCCCTCGGCCAGTGGGGACCCGAGGCTGCAAGATGCCCATAAAGTCCGCAGCAGCGAGTCCCAGAATTTGGAGAAACTGTGACAAAGGAGGGCGTGTCTGCAGCCAGACAGCTGCTGGTGCTGAGCCGCTGGCTCCCCGTCGGGAGGGGCCGCACCCTCTGCCCCCTTGGCGCCTGTGGCCGTGGTGGTGGGGGGCGGGGGGGGCTGGGCAGTGCCTGCTGGACGCCGGTCGGGGAGAAGCGGGCGCCATCTGGGACCGTGGGGAGGAGAGGTGGGCGGCGACAGCTGGCCGTGTCCACGCTGTCACTGCCGCGGCGGAGCCAGACTGCGTGCCGTCACTGAGCCCTCGGCTCCCTGTCCCTGGGGCGCTGGGTCATCTCCATGACAGCCTCCGTCTGCACCGTCCTCTCCCTGCAGAGGCCTGGGCTCGCAGCAGATGCCGGGGCTCGGAAAGCCGGCGGGCCCTCCGGGCTTCTCCGGCTGGTGGGGAGAACGGTGCCCCCCACCTGCTCCAGGTAGCAGGCCGCCCCCTCGCCTGCCTCCTCGGTGCCCGGGGAGTATGGGCGGCCGCTTCCAGAGGAGGCCGGACACTCAGAACACGTGCCAGGCGCTCCCGCCTTCCTTCCGCGTGGCCCTGGGCCGGCCCAGCACGATGCTCCCTTCCCCTCGGTCGTCTCTGCCCATTTCGGGCCCCGGGGGACGCGCGTCTGGGCTGCTGGGTCACACGGCCAGGAAGACCCGCCGAGGCACTGGCTCGGCCTCGGATCCTCGGAAGCTTTGAGGCTCAGTGACAGTTCCCGTTCCAGTAACGCCTTCACCCTCCAGCCCTGCCCCGCTCTGCTCTGTGTCCGGGGCCCGAAGCCGCCCCGTGTGGAGTAAAAGGGAGGCCTTTCCAGGGCTGCTTTGCACGGTTCGCAGATGCTGAGATGAGCAGGCCCCGCCCTGGGTCTGAGGCCTCGGCTGACGGCCGCTTGTGCCCGCTCCGGCCCCCACCCCTTCCCACCCGACGTGGCCCCCACCTGCGCCGCCCGGGCCTCACCCTTCTCTCCCCTGGGCGCCCGCACCGGGTTTCCTGCGTGGTGGGGTGTCTGTGTTGGTGGTGGCCCTTTGTGGCGGGGGGCAGAGGATGTGAGCACCCTGGACCCAGAGAACTCAGAGCAGGGCCAGCTGCCTCAGCCTCAGCCTCCAAGGGGTGGGCTCAGGGCCTGGAAGAGGACCAGCCAAGCTGTCATTTACTCGTCCCGTGCCTTCTCCCGGGGACGCTGCACCTTCCCTCTGGCGACAGAGAGGAGCAGCAGAATCCCCTCCTCCGGCTGAGTTCCATCGAGCAGTGGCAGCTGGCGGTCAGGACATTTAACTGGTGGCCCCTGGGCTCATCACAGGTTAACCGAGCGATCAGAACGCCCTTTGCTGCATCTTCCTATCGGCCCTTTTGCCTTTACTGTGTTTCTCAAAAGTGGGGGCATCAGTGTGCTCCTTAGTGCATCCCACCACGAGCCTGAGGCCATCAGGTCCCCAGGCACAGGTACCCACTGGGTCACTGCTCCCTTCACCACGGAGCTGTCTCTGAGAGACCGCTGCGCTCCATCTGGAGGTGGCGGTTCCTGACACCTGCAGAAGGCGACACAGGAGGCTTTTCGGTCGCAGCTGGCACTTTGGCTCCGCGGGGGGACACGTGGCCTGGGGAGGGGTGTCACTAGCCCGCTTGCTCTCAGCAGTGGCGGTGGGCGGTTCTGTGGCGCCCTCGCGGGGGCAGCGGTCACAGGCGCCTCTGAGGTTGGGCTCCGGGTGTTTGCAGCCCAGCCAGGCTCTGTGTGAGCACAGCGTTGGGGTGCAGTTCAGCGCCTCTCCCCCGTCTGCCCTCCCGCTGAGTGGTGCCGTGTGTGCCTGATGGGGCGTGAGGATGGCGTGGGCCGCAGAGCACGGCCCCCTCTCCTGCACGTGGGACTGTGGTCTCACACCCTCCCTTCCCTGCTCAGACGGTGCCTTCGGGGGCTGGGCTGGGACAACCGCGTGGACTAGGGGAGCCCCATCCGATGCTCAGCTTCTCCTGCTGAGATCTGAGGGTCCCGTGGTCCCCGAGCCCACCCTGTAGGGCCCCAGCCCTGTGAGAAGTTGCTTTCCTCGTACGGTGGCCTGTGAAAGCCTCTTGACCAGCTGCAGAGTGGACACACCTCCATCTGTGTAGCCATTTTCTCTGAGGAAGATTTTAATTTCCTAAGACAATGTTTCCAGTGCTTTCCAGACTGGGTTCCAGGGGCATATTCTTGGGCCGCGTGAGAATATATTGTTTTTTAAAAAAAGATCATTCAGGGAACTTCCCTGGTGGCGCAGTGGTTAAGAATCCGCCTGCCAATGTAGGGGACACGGGTTCGACCCCTGGTCCGGGAAGATCCCACGTGCCACGGAGCAACTAAGCTCACGCGCCACAACTACTGAGCCTGCGCTCTAGAGCCCGCAAGCCACAGCTACTGAGCCTGCGAGCCACAGCTACTGAGCCTGCGAGCCACAACTACTGAAGCCCGCGCGCCTAGAACCCGTGCTCCGCAACAAGAGAAGCCACAGCAGTGAGAAGCCCGTGCACCGCAACAAAGAGCAGCCATAGCTCGCCGCAACTAGAGAAAGCCTGCGCACAGCAATGAGGACCCAACGTGGCCAAAAATAAATAAATAAATAATTTTTTTAAATGAAAAAAAGGCTGTTCATACTGAGCGTGAGAAACATGGGTCCAGGCCCCTTAAGACGTGAGTTGGCAGATGGTAGGGGAGGTCTAGTGAAGTAAGTAGGAATACCTTGGTCCTCTTTTACATCTCATTTAAAAGATGCTTTAAAAAAAAGATAAACATCAGTATAAAGAAGAAAACAGAAAATAGCCCATACTCTCACACCCAGATAATCCCTATTGGCATGAAAAAGCAATTCATATGCAAGTTTCAGACATTAAAACTGCCTGAGGATAGAAAATGGAGAGTGAAGACCTGTGTTATACACACACATGTGGGTCTCTTGCTCCAGAATTAGGAATAAATTCACTCATTTTTCCCTAGAACGCTTATGGATTCACTGTGTGTGTGTGTGTGTGTGTGTGTGTGTGTGTGTGTGAATCCTGAGGGGTCACAGGCCAGCAGGTAATTCAGGCCCTCAGATCTCCATCCAGCTGAGGCCGCTGGGGGCCAGGCTGGCTCTCCAGGTCTGAGGCCTACTCACAAGAAGAAACCTGCGAGGGTCACAGGAGAGGCAGGGCGCCGATGGTCCTGCAGGTCCAGAGGCCCAGGGCTGTCCCAGCAAACCCCCAGCCTGCCACCTCCCTGCCCACAGCCGGCATGGGGCTGGACCCCAGTCTCGTGGCGGTCGCTGTGCCTTCCTCTGGAAGCGGGGTTGGCTCTGGCTCTCCCCCCAGAAGCTTTTGGGGAGCTTCTTGTTGTCCTGGCCACCCTCATCCCTACATCATGTGGTTTTTGTATCCTGGCCAAGACTCTCATGCTGGAAACCACAGACTTGAGCACCCACGAGGATGCAGGCTCCCAGCTCTGCTCAGTTCTTTGACTCTTATTTTTGGAAGCATAAAAGAGAACAGAAGTCTTATGCTCCATCTCAAAATAATGTCTTTCCTTAATTCTATTCAGTTCGGCCAAAAATAGACCCATCCCTGAATAATAATCCAGCCTGTTGAACTGGAAGGGGGAGGAGGGGGCCAGCACTGCGGCCGTTTGGGGCTTGGCCGTGGGGGCTTGTGAGCCTTGCCTGGGTCACCCAGGAAACCAGCCCCGGAGCAGAGCCACGTGTGCCTGAGTGCGTGGTGGGTGTCCTCCTGGCGTTCTTAGACGGCGCACGGAAACCCATTTAAACACCTGCGAGCCAGCTCAGGGCGGAGGCCCCGACCCCATCCTGTGCCGGGAGGGCGGGGGAGGCCCACGTCTGCAGGATCGTGGGCACCAGCAAGCCGATCCTAAACTACTCAGCTTTTTGGCATCTTGTGACTCTCTTTAAAAATCACCTTCTTGCGCTTCCCTGGTGGCGCAGTGGTTGAGAGTCCGCCTGCCGATGCAGGGGACGCGGGTTTGTGCCCCGGTCCGGGAAGATCCCACATGCCGCGGAGCGGCTGGGCCCGTGAGCCATGGCCGCTGAGCCTGCGCGTCCGGAGCCTGTGCTCCGCAACGGGAGAGGCCACAACAGTGAGAGGCCCGCATACCGAAAAAAAAAAAAAATCACCTTCTTGTATCTTTCCTCGAACATTTTTTTTGCTGCTCTTTTTGTGCTGTTTTCTAGCTGCACATCCACCTTCTAATTTTCTGTGGGTTGGAGAAATTGGCGACCAAAAAGTCGGTCATCAGAAACTGGTGTCCAGCCTCGGGGTGAAGGTCTGGGTGAGACTGGGCGAGGCCGCGGGGCAGGGGCGCGCTATCGTGCGGGTGTGCCGGCTCTTCTCGGCTGCACACAAGTCCCTGCCCCACCTTACGGAACTCTGTCTTCACTGCCGCCCGTCCGCAGAGAGGCCACAGCCCCAAAGCGGAGCCTGTATTTCCTGGAGAGACGGGATCTCCCTGTAAACTCTCCCCTCCCCACCAACGTTAGAGCATCTCTGCTTCCTCACAGAGATGCCAGGGGAGGAAGGAGCAGGAGAGGGACAAAATGGGGCCCCTGGGGAGATTTTGGTTGGAGGCTGATGCGTCTCTAACGGGAGGGGTCGTCCGAGGATCTCCTGACCCCAGAGAAGGCGCAGGAGGTCCATCCGACTTGGAGTGGGCATGGTGAGAAGCTCAGGGTCACGCTGGACGCCGGCCACGTGGTGGTTTGCCAGAGCCGTGACATCGTGTTGGGGGGAAGACGTGGGGAAACGAGTCGGAAGTAGAAGACAGACTCGAGACTCTGATGCTTCTGGAGAAACCGCGGGCCTCCGACTACGCCCGTGCGGGCATCCTGACAAAGCGACCGCTTCTCATCACCTGTTCCTGGCGCCCAGTCTAGACTCTTCAAGGCCAGGCCAGGCTGTGACCTCCAAAGGGCGTGCACGTGGGGGTGGAACCTGCCCCGAGGTGGCTGGGCAGCATCTGGGACAGGGCCTGCTGGGCCTGGGCTCCCGCGGCACCGCTAGGAAGCCATGTGGTTTGTGCAGTCATGGCCGTCCTTGGTCCTAGGAGCCATGACACATGCAGCAGGACCCTGTGGTGTGCCCTTGGGGCTGGGGGCCCAGGGCCGATTTCTTAGGGTCCCTGCAGTGGCTGTCACCCCTGGTTTGCCTTCCTCCGAGGTGCGGCTATCTCCGCTCCCATAGCAGAGATGCCCTTGGGGCAGTGGACGGGCAGGTGACTCAGCCCTGCCGTGCTGGTCCCGATCGGCAGTGGCCCTGAGGTTGGGAGGCCCATCTACTGATCAGGCTCTGCACTGGGGCATCTACGGGCCCTTCCTGCATGGCCACGCACTCGGTCTGCCTTTGCCTGGGTTTATTCTGCAGACGGGCCAGTGCTTGCAGGATTGGGATGGCCCGAGGGCTGGGTGGGCTCATCTGGGCAAGGGGCAGGGGACGCTCCGTGGCCAGGCTCCACGAGGCCCCCAGCCTTGGGTAAGTGTCTGTCAGGTGGCGTGGCCTCCACAGGCTGGTAAAAGGCTTTGTCATCACTCATCTCCTGCAAAACAAGCAACCGTGCAGTTTATTAATCTTAAGTATCCACTTTCCAGCGAAAGCATATGCAAATTTCTTTTCCAAGAAAAGGTCTGAAATAAAACCGTGCACTTAACCTGTGAGGTGAAATTTAAAATAGCAACTTTTCATTCACAATGCTTGGTGTGGAACCGACGTTTGACTAAGACTCCAGCTGCCCTGGTGTGAGTGAGATGAGCCTGCATCGGGGCTGTCAGTTGACCCCCAGGCCGGGAGGGCCCCCACCATGCGCACCAGCCCCCCTGCTCACGGGAGTCGTCCCGCCGCTGAGTCCCAGCCGGGTCGGTGTCACAGCCCCCGGGTGGCCACACGCAGGGGTGGACCAGCCGTTATGGGGGGGGATCCAGCTCTGGGACTGCGGGGCCTTAGCCCACCAGGCAGAAGCCTGCCTCCGCGTCTGCCCTCCTCCGGCCGCCCTGGAGAGCTCTGGTCCGCCCTTTCCTGCCCCGTCCCGTCTTGCCCTGTCCCGTGCAAAAGCCCCTCAGGGTCACAGACCCGTGGCAACTTTCTCCTTGACTCCGGCCTGAACACTTCATCTTGCAAACGGTTGGATTCCCTGTGTGTTTCCAGAATCCCACGGATCTTACAAAACAAGTAACCAAAGCCCAGCATCTGGTCAGGCAGGAGTCCACCTCGGAGGGAAAAGCCCCACTGGCCGGGGACCGGGGTCAGTGCAGGGGGCAGCCTTGTGGGTCGTCTTTCACTCACGCACTTGTTCACTCATGCATTCGTTCAACAAGCCTCTGTGGGTGCAGAGGACCGGGCTTGGTGCTGCAGAGGTGCTTTGCTGAGTCCCTCAGGTGGCACCGCAGCCACCCCTACGTGCGCCTGCCAGGGACTCGGAACCGGAACCTCAGAGCACCTTTTGGGACAAACAACTTCCTCTTCTGATTGGAGGCTGCCCTCTGGGTGAGGCCCTTTAGTGAACATAGAAAAGCACTGTCAAAAACCCCACTGATGTGTTTGAGAGCTGTTAGGAGGCCGAGTGGATAGGAGCTGGTTGTTGGTGAGGCTTTGGTGAATGTGTAGGATATTAACCAATAGTACATACCCAGGGCGTGTGAGCTAAGAGGGACCCGGGGCCGCCCCACCTCTGCAGGTCGAGGCGAGGTGCTCCCAGGTAGATGGGCAGCCTGGGGCCTGGCAGCTCTCCACGTGTACGCTGGCATCCGGGAGTGAGACCGTCCCTTCTTGTCAGCTCAGCGAGGGCCTTTGTGCCTCTGGGGATGAACCCATCCATCTGCAGCCTGAGGCCCAGCAGGCGCAGGGAGGAGGCTGGGGGAGGTGGCATTCTTAGCAGGGCGATGGGGGTGATAAATGGCTGCGAGGCCCCATACTCGCCTCGACAGCTTTCTCCCAAGAACCCCCGCCTCCCCGCAGCGCCGGGAAGATCTGGCTCAGCCGGCACAATCTGCCTGCTGCATCTCTTCCCGCAGCTTGGGAACTGCCGGGATGCCAGCGAAGCGGGCAGTTTCCAGCAGGATGTGGCTGTCAGACCTGGGGCTGGCGCTCAATACAGCCACTTGAAGAGGGCTTGTGCAGGTCTCTGTGCCCCACGACTGTGCATGCACACACATCAGCCACACAGGTGCACACAGGAACATGCGCACAGAGAACTGCACCCACAGGTACACACGTGCACCCACCGACACATGCTCACCGGCACAGGCACACACGTGAGTGCACACGTGCGCACAGGGACACACGCACAGAGCTGCACCCACAGGTACACACGTGCACGTGCACCCACCGACACATGCTCACCGGCACAGGCACACACTTGAGTGCACACGTGCACACAGGGACACACACAGAGAGCTGCACCCACAGGCACACACGCACACACAGGTGTGATCTGAGTACACCACTGGGCTCCAGAGTAAAAGGGAATTCTGTGCTGGGCCAACTTCTCCCATTTTGGCCAGGTTTCAAGGGACGCCAAAAGGAGACCAGCGCCCTGCACCCAGCACCCTGCTTCTAAAGGGGGGTTGGGTCCCTGGTTCAGCTGTTCACTCTGCCCAGGGCATACGCGTCACCGGCCAGAGAAGCCACGGAGGGGGGAAGTGCACCGGGTAGGCCTGGGGCTGCTGGAGACCTTCTGTGGGCATAGGCTCTGGGGCGGGGAGGGGAGAGAGGGCAGTGGGCCTGTGTGGGCCCAGGCTGGTGCTGATGGGCTGTACGGGGTCACCCAGGTCGCCTTGCTGGAGCGGTCTCAGACTTCGCCCGCTTCTGTGTGGGCTAGACGGCCAGCTGAGCTTACTCCGTGGCAGCGGGCGTGGGGGAGGGCATCTGGCCCAGCGACCCCTGCCGCCCCCCACCCTAGCCGCCCTGGCCGGGCTGTCCACTCCCAGCGTGCATTGGCGAGTGGCAGAGGCAGCCGCTGCAGCCCCTCTTGGCCTGTGCTCACAGCTCCCCCTCCTCCTCAATCCCAGGCCCCCGGGGCGGGCCACCCACCTGACATGATGCTCGTGTGACGTCCGTGCTCCTGGGAGCCCCTTCCTACCGTCTGAGCCCACTCTGGATACCCCTGCCCCGAAAGTGCTCTGGCCAACTCCCGGCCTTCACCGAGAACTCGCCCCCCTCCCCCGCCTCCGCACCGCCACCTCTGCCCCCATCCTGGCACGCGGGTTCTGATCCCGCCCGCTCTGCTCGGTGGCCCTGTGACTGTGGGCAGGTGGCCCGACCTCTCTGGTTGGTCCTTAGTTTCCTGCGCTCAGATAGTGGAGGGCTCTTTCCTGCAATACAGTAAATTGGGTACCCGAAACTCCCCCTCCACGAAATATTCATAATAGGTATTTGTGCATTTCCACTGAGGTATAATTACGGTAAAGTGCACAGAGCTGAAGCGTCCAGCTGATGGGTTTTTACACGTTTCCGCCTGTGTAGCCAAGACCCCAGTCCAGATCGGAGCGTTTCCGCAGTCCTGGAGCCTTCTGTCCTGCTCTGTTCCAGGCAGCACACCTGCCACACAGGCACACGCTGGTGCCGTGTCCGTCCCTACGGGTTAGTTCTTCCTGCCCTCGAACTTCCGTCGTCAGAGTCATACGCAGCGTGCTCTTTTAAATCAAGCTTCTTTCATTCAGTGCAGTGTTTTGGAGATTCATCCATCTTGTTACGTATCAGTAGTTTGTTCTTTGTTTAAAAGGAAATTGCGAGTACTGTTCTATATTGTACGAATATAACTCAATTTCCTTATCCACTCTCCTGCAGATGGGTATTTGGGTTGTTTCCAGGATGTGGCTGTTAGGAATAAGGTTGCAGAGAACATTCCCGTGTAGACATCTGTTTGGTTTCTCTTGGGTAAATATCTAGGAATGGAATTGCTTGGTAGCACAGTCAGTGTACGTTTAACTTTGTAAGGACCCGCGAACGAGTTTTCCAAAGTGATCTGCTGTGCTCCATCCCCACCAGAGCGTGCGGGGTTGGCTATTCCGCATCCGGGTGGACCCCTGGTGTGTCAGTCCATCACGGGCTGTTCTGGCGGGAAGCGGTGGTACCCTTTTCGGGGGGGGGTGGTAATATCCATTGCCTGGTGTCTAATGGACGTTATGTCTCCTTTCCTGTGCTTGTTGGACTTCTGTACATCCTCCTTGGTGAATTGTCTATTCACATATTTGCCCATTTTTAAATTGCGTGTTTGTCATTTTATTACTGATTTGCAAGCATTCTTTATATAATTTGGTTACAAGTCCTTTGTTGCGAATGTGTTGCAAATACTTCTCCTAGGTTTGACTTTTCATTTCCTTCATGGTGACTTTTAAAGAACACACATTTTAAATCTTGATGCAGCAAAACTTATCAACTTTTTTCTTTTACGCTTGGTGTTTTGGGCATTATGTTTAGAAATCTTTGCCTGTCTTTAGGTTGCAAAAATATTATCTTAGTTTTTTTTCTAGGAGTTTATACTTTCAACTTCTGGGTTTATGTCTGTAGTCCATCTAGAATTATTTGGGGGCATGGTGTGAGGTGCGGTCAAGGTTAATGTTGTTCCTGATGGCTACCTGGTGGTTCTGGTTCCATTTGCGGAAGGCGGACATTGCCTGTAAGCCTGCTCTAGTGCTTTTGTCAAAAACCAGCTGGCCATGTACGGTGCCGGGCAGTTTCTGAACAGCCCGTCTGTCCTTTGCTCCATGTGTCTGTCCTCGCACCGGCACCAGTCTTAAGTCTTGAAATCAGATAGTGTGAGTCCTCTAACTTCGCTCTCCTTTTTTTTTAAAGGATTATTTTGGCTATTCTAGGTCCTTTACATTTCCATATAAATTTTAGTCTTTGCCTACTAGTTTCTTCAAAAAAAGCCTGCTAGGGGTTTGACTGAAATTGCATGGATTCTACAGATAAATCTGGGGAGAAGTGACCTCTTCAGTGTTCATGGTTCCAACCCAGGGCTAAGGGGCATTCCTCCACTGATTTAGGCCTTCTTTGATTTCCCTTAACAGTGTTTTGTAATGTTACATGTATGAGTCTTGCACACTTTTCTTCAGATATATTCTTCCTATGTATTTGATGCTTTTGGTGCTATTGTAAGTGGAATTTTTTAAATCTCAGGGGTTTGTTGCTATATATTAGAAATCCAATACATTTTTGTGTAAACCTTGTATCCTGTGACTTTGCTTAATTCACTTATTAGTTCTAGAAGGGGTCTGTAGATTCTTTAAGATTTTCTCTGTAGACAGCTATGTCATCTGTGAATCAAAACATTTTGACTTCTTCCTTTCCAGTTTTTTTTAAACTTCTTTTCTTTTTATCACTGGCTGGGCCAGAACTGCGTTTAAAAAAGTAGTGAGAGTGGCCAGCCTTGCCCTGCTCCCCATCTTTGGGGGAATGTGTTCATTATGTCACCATTAATTACGGTTTTAGCTGCTGACTTTTTGCAGATATCCTTTCTTTCAGTGGAGAAGTGCTGTTCTGTTCTAGTTTGCTGAGCATCTTCATAATGAATGGCTGTGCATTTTGTCAAATGCTGTTGTACAGGATATTTTAACAGCTTTACTGAAGCATAACTGATTCATAGTAAACTGCATTTTCTGCATCTATAGAGGTGATCGTATGAGTTTCTGTCTCTATTTTCTTAGTGTAGTGACTCAAAGGGTTGGATTTTCGAAGTCAAACCAACCTTGTATTCCTGGCATAAACCTCACTCAGTCACGACAGATTCTATTTTTCGTATATTGCTGCTAATTTGCTGATATTTTGTTAAGGAATTTTGCATTTGTGCTCATGAGGAATATTGGTGTGTAATTTTCTTTTCTTGTAATGTCCTTATCAGGTTTTGATATCAGGAAAATGCTGGTCTCACAAAATGAGTTAGGAAGTACTCATTTTCTCTGTTTTCTGAATCAGTTTGTGTAAGATTTTGATATATTGTTTCTTCCCTAAAAATCTGATGGACTTCACTGCTGAAGCCACTGGGCTGGAGTTCTTTTTCATACAATGGTTATCAACTATGAATGCATTATTTTAAAAAACAGTTTTAAGGCTGTTCAGATTGTGTATTTATTTTTGGATTAGTTTGGTAAATTATGTATTTCAAGGACTTTTCCCATTTCATCTACATAGTATAATTTGATGACATAAAGTTGTTCATGATATTTCTTTATTATCCCCTTAAATGCCTGTAGGATCTGTAATGACATCCTCTTTCTAAAATCCTTCCAAATGTTTCATGGATTTTATGAATCTTATAAAAACAGCCTTTGGCTTTGTTGATGTTCTTGTATTGTTTTTCTCTATTTAACTGATCTCCATTCTTTTTTTTTTTTTTTTTTTTTTTTTTTTTTTTTTTTTTGCGGTATGCGGGCCTCTCACTGTTGTGGCCTCCCCCGTTGCGGAGCACAGGCTCCGGACGCGCAGGCTCCGGACGCGCAGGCTCAGCGGCCATGGCTCACGGGCCCAGCCGCTCCGCGGCATATGGGATCCTCCCAGACCGGGGCACGAACCCGTATCCCCTGCATCGGCAGGCGGACTCTCAACCACTTGCGCCACCAGGGAGGCCCCTGATCTCCATTCTTTATTAGTTTCTTCTTTCTTTATATACTTTGTTCTTCTTTTGCTGTCTTCTGGTTTTCTAATTTAAGTACTTAGAGCTGTCACTCTCCCTCTTTGCACCACTTTGGCTACATCCTACACGTTTTGATATGTTTTGTTTACAAACATGTGTGCACATAACAAAATAGCCTCAAAATATATGAAGTACCTGCAGAGAAGAATGGATAAATCCAACATCGTAGTGGGAGATTTCAGTATATCTCTATTATTTTTAGGTTGAGGAAATGCAGTAATAAAAGATCACAATTAACTGTGAATACAACAATAGACATTCGTAGATTCTGTATCTAATAACTGGAAAATATGTATTTTTCTAAAAACAAACAAGGAATGTCTATAAAGTATGTCTATAAAATGTAACTTTGTATGAATGAACTCTTTTTTTTTTTTTTTTTTTTTTGGTACACGGGCCTCTCACTGTTGTGGCCTCTCCCGTTGCGGAGCACAGGCTCCGGACACGCAGGCTCAGCAGCCATGGCTCATGGGCCCAGACGCTCCGTGGCATGTGGGATCCTCCCGGACCAGGGCACGAACCCGTGTCCCCTGCATCAGCAGGCGGACTCTTAACCACTGTGCCACCAGGGAAGCCCTGTATGAATGAACTCTTAGTCTTACGTGCCTAGCTTCTTTCTCTGTGTGTCATGTTGAGGGTAGGGTGTGAGATCCACCAGAGCTGTTGGCTGCCATTGGAGACCGTTCAGTCCCTTTCTGTCTGGAATTCTTTGTGTAAATAGACCACACGTTGCTGGTGCGTTGTGCTGACGTTGGGCATCTTGGGTGCTCTCCAGTTTTTGACCAGATTCCTGACCCCCTGTGCATGTCTTTTGGGGAACATATGTGTGCGTCTCTGGGCGAGGATTGGCTGGGCCATAGGATCTTTTTTTTTTTAATTTTATTTATTTTTGGCTGTGTTGGATCTTTCTTGCTGCGCACGGGCTTTCTCTTCTCTAGTTGCGGAGAGCGGAGGCTACTCTTCATTGCGGCGCACGGGCTTCTCATCATGGTGGCTTCTCTTGTTGCGGAGCACAGGCTCTAGGCGCGTGGGCTCAGTAGCTGTGGCGCACGGGCTTAGTTGCTCCACAGCATGTGGGATCTTCCCGGACCAGGGCTCGAACCCACGTCCCCTGCATTGGCAGGCGAATGCTTTACCACTGCGCCACCAGGGAAGTCCCTGGGCCATAGGATCTTATCCACTTGACTTTACCAGCTATTGGCCCACAGTTTTTGCAGTAATTGCACAGTTTCACTCCCATTAGCAATGTTGGTCACACCCTTGCCAGCCTCTGCTTTGTCGGCCTCTGCAGTTTCAGGCTGTCTGGTGGGTGGGCTGGAGTCCCACCGTGGTTTAGTTCCACATCCCTAGTGGCTAAAGCATGGAGCTCCATTTCCTGTTGGCTAGGCTGGGCATTTAGGATATCCTCTTTTGCGAGCTGCCTATTCAAGACCTATACTGGTTTTCTATTGTTTAGTCTTTTTCTTATTGATTTGTGGGAGCTCTTTATATATTCTGGATATTGTGGACATATGTATGGCAAGCACCTCCTCCCCCTCAGATGTAGACTCTCCTCTCCTCACGGTGGCCTGTGACGAGCTGCTCCTGACTGTGGTGACACTTCTGGGGCGTGTGCACATGTCCGACTGATCAGTCCTGCACCTCAGCGGTTTAGGTGACTGCGTGTCAGTTATGCCTCAGGAAAGCCCTTAAGATACCGTGTATGACAGCAACAACTAACAAAAGACGTGCAACGTCTGTGTAGAGAAATGGGGCCCTAAATAAGTGAAGGATATAAATACCAGAAAGATGTCAGTTCTCTCCAAATTGATATACAGCCTAGGTGAATTCCAAAGTACTTGACAGGTTGATTGAAAACATTTGAGCAAGAACAAGGGCCCCTGGAGAAGAGTGGACCTCTGGGCGGTGGATGTCAGCAGTCATTGCCAAGTGGACGCTAAGAGCGTGCCCTCAGGGCGTCAGCTCACGACGGACAGCAGGCCAGAGGGCGGGTGCAGAGCCAGCCACACTGGGCACAGGTGGCCCGGCTAAGTCAGACGCAGCCTGGCTTCGGGGATCCTAACTCAAGGGCCTTCAGTGAGAAGGGGACACGGCCGGAGGAATGGGAAGTCGGGGGGTGGGGGTAACCGGCCTTGAGGGTCTTGCCCCCCAGCTCAGCTCCGCTGCCCTCGCTCCAGCCTTGGCTCCGACGGGCTCCCCAGGGTGTGGTGACGGCCCCACCTGCTCCTCCAGCCTTCTGCTCCACCCGCCCCCCTGCATCCAGAAGTGCCGCTCCAGTCTGACAGGCCAGGCCCAGGCAGCATGTGACAGGGAGGGCGCCGGGTCCCCGGAGAGCTGGGCCGAGGGGGAGGCGGCCTGTGCTGGCTGGAGGGCGACTGCGCAGAGCGCGCTCCTTCCGGGGCTGTCGTGTCAGCTCCCACATCTTTCCAGACAGAACCCGCCGCTCTGCTGCAGGGACGGGCCGAGGAAGCGGGTCGCTGCCTCCAACGCTTTTTTGAAACTAGGCTGAATATAAATAAAATACAGATGTGTTTGATGGATGAGGCTGGGATTTTTATGAACTTAGCATCGTTTAATGTCAGAACAAAGCTGCCTTAGCTACGCACGTGACTTCTTTACCTCTTCCATCGAGAAAGAAAGGGGTTCAGGGGGGTCCTGCTCCCGAGTCCCACCCCGGGCCGTCACCTCGAGTAGGAAATGCAGGTACATCCCACGCAGATCTGACTCGGTCGTGAGTCACCTGTTAAATAACACTAATTTCTTTTACTGAGGTGAAATCCACATAAAATTTGCCATTTTTAAAGTGAACAACTCGGCAGCTTTCCGTGAGTTTCCAGGGTTGTGCAGCCACCACTCTGTCTAGGTCCAGGACGTTGTCGCGGCCCCGGGAGGACACCCGCGTGCTCAGCGTCACGCCCCCTCCCTGGAGGCCGCCGTCCACTTCCGTCTCTGGTTGGCCTGCTCTGGACGCTCTGTGCGCACGGATCCTGCGCCGCGGTGTCCGGGGTGGGCCGCTCTCACGCGGCGCAACGTCCTCAAGGTTTGTCCGAACCCCGGCAGGTATGAGAGCTGCACCCCTTTTATGGCTGAACAATACCCTGTTGTGTGGACCCCCCACGTCCCCTTTATCCATTACGAGCTGATGGGCACTGGGGTCATCGGGGCGGGGTGTGTCCCTGCTCGCTCTGTTCCCGCCCTCATTCCGCCTGCTTCCGTGGGCTCCATGTCCACGGCCGCGTCTGTGTCTGTGGGTCCAGCACCGCCTCGGGGCCCCCATGCGCTTCTTCAGCATCCTCTCCTGTTTACTGTCTTATCCCACCGTGGACCCCGCTGGAACTTTCCAGCAGGCCCCCATCCGGGTGCTCCCCTCACTGGGTGTCGCGTGCACCTGTGTGGGGTTGATTCTCTGGAAAAGAACAAGCGCCAGGACCCTGGGCCTGCCTCCTTCTTCGCACGTCAGGGGCTTCCAGGGCGCTGCAGGTGCGGAGTGGGCGGTCCTGCACCTCTGCGTGGATCGGACGGGCTGGAGGAGCCGGGCCGGGAGCTTGTGTGCGACTTCCCCTCCAGAAGCCCTGGGCCCCTTCTGCTTCTGCGTCCTCTCCACGGAGCCTGGACGTGCAGGAAATGCCTGTGTCTACTTTGTCTGGTTCCGCGGCGACCCGGTTCCAGCCTGGAGTGCAGGGTGAGTGTTGGCCACAGGGGGCGGGGGGGACGGGGGCAGGTTACTTCCCAGGGGGATTGTCTAGGACCGTCCAGCGCACATCGGGGCCTTCGGTGTGACGCACGGGCGCCGGGCTGGCCTGCTGGCTCCGGGGAAGCGGTGACAGTCGCTCAGGGTGTGTTCGAGCCCCCTGAGGTCCATGGAAGGGGTGGCAGCCAGTCTGACTGCCGTCCCACCCCCACAGGGACGACGGAGGGGATGAGGGCCCAATCTGAGCCTCCTGGTGGAATCCAGAGGGATGGTCCAGTGGCAGGGCGTGTGGAAGGAGAAGGGGCCCAGCCAGTCCTCTGGGCATCCTGGCTCTGGGCCTTGGCCATGTAGGGAGCCCACAGGCGCTGCTGTGATGTGTGGAGCAAACCTGGATGGGGCCTCGTCTCCCCCGCCTCCCTCCCTGTATAATGACGTGTGTCATCCCGTGATTAAAAGGGCGCCACGTGGCCGCCGTGGCCGGGCAAGCAGTGCAGAGGGCAGGGCCTCACCTCCGGAGCACGCAGCCCCCCCGAGCTGGGTGCCCCATGTGCAGAGCAGAGCTTGTGCCGCGCCGGCGCCTGATGGCGCTGCATCGGCACGAGCCTCAGCGGACCTGCGCCTTGAGTGACGTGGTCCCCCAGGCGAGGGCTGGGGAGCAGGCACCCGGGCACCGACTGGCCAGCAGGGGTTCTGGCTTCCTGAAAGGGGTCCGGGCCGGCCCTGGTGCTGGGCCCTGTCCCACACGCAGCACGCGGGACTTCTTGCTCTGGAAGGGCCCGGCCCCCTCGGGTCGTGGTGCAGGAGCCTGTGTGTGGCGGGGCTGGGGCTTGGGTGGTGTGCTTCTCCTGCCTACGGGACGGGATGGGCCAAGGGGCAGAGATGGGCTGCCTGCCCTCCTCAGGGGGTCAGCCTCACTGACGCCACGGCCGGTCTTCTGAGCCAGCCACCTGCTTGGCAGCTGCACTGTCCCAAACCCAGATGACCTTTCCTTCTCAGGTGGGCCTTTGGTGTGTCTCTCTCCAGCTCAGCAGGCGGGTCCCTCCGAGGCTGCTGACGGCCAGTCTCCAAGTCTGGTGGCACAGGGCGTGGGACCACTTCCGGGGATGGGGCGGGGATGGCCCTGATGCAGGAGCTCCTGCCTTGTGGCCCCCTCTTTCCCAGCACCGGGGCTTTGCCTGTACTTTTTCTTTCCTGAATTAAACTTAATGCCATTTGTGTTGTGATGTGTGTGGCTCTGGGCCTTGGTGATGTGTGTGCCCTGCCCTTGTCCAGAGATAGGAAACCATGGCAACGGTGGAGGCTGCACGTTGGGGCAGGATTAATAGTTAACCAGCCGCCACTTGAAGGCTGATGGATCCTTAAAGCGGGTGTAAACCTGGCTCCTCCACTGAAGTTAGCTGCCCAGCAGGGGCCCCATCCCCGACGGTCTGAGGTGAGCGCTTTGCAGGGAAGGCTCTGATTTCCTGTGTGCGGCCCCCAGACGGTCGCTTACATCCCAGCCCCGACAGAGGGGAGGATGTGCAGGGCTGGTGCTCCCACCTGGCCAGGGTGTCCCGGGAGGCTTCAGGGGAAGGTGCTCAGGTGGGGTCAGGACGATCTCCCAGCCTGCGGTCTGGGGGCCCCACTTGGAGAAGAAGGGGGTAAAAGCAGCGATTAGTCCAAGCAGTGCTGCAGGTGGTACAGCCCGAAGCCCCAGGGTGTGGGAGCTTGCGGGGGCCTGGAACTTGGGTGGATGAGGGGCCCCGCGAGGCCTGGGCACAGGTCAGTTTCTGCACACACAGCCATGCATGCATGTGTGTGTAAATGTGCAAACAAGTGCATGCGTGCACACACGCACACACCTTCCCAGTCAGGCGGCATGTGGCGCCCCTACCCTGGCACCTCGGGCACCCGATTGCTCATGGATCCCTGGAGCCCCCCCTCGCCCCCCAAAAAGCAGAAAACAACAAGTGTTGGTGAGGGTGTGGAGGAAGCGTCATGGTCCCTCAAAACCCTGAATTACCATGTGATGCAGCAGCTCCTCTCCTGGGTCTTCATCCAAAGGAGCTGAAGGCAGGTCTTAAAGAGACATCCGCACCCTCACGGTCACAGCAGCTAACGCGTGGAAGCAACTCGGTGCCCAGCACGGATGGGGGATAAACAAACCGCGGACCCTCCATGCCGTGGAATATCGTTCAGCCTTGAAAAGGAAGCAAATTCTGACGCGCTGGACGCGGATGAGCCTGCGGGACCCTGTGCTCAGTGAAATAAGCCAGACACAAAAGGACGGGTACCGTGGGCTTCCACTCACATGAGGTCCCCACAGCTGTCAAATCCACAGAGACGGAAAGTAGGTGGCGGGTGCCAGGCTCGGGGCCTGCGCCCCCTCTTCCTGGCTCTGCTGCTTGGTGGCGCCCAGGGACCGCGGTGCCCCCTTGCTTCAGTCTCTGGCCGTCAGGTTCCACCGCTTCTTCAGAGGCCCCTCTGTCCTTCCTCTCTGGGGAAGGCGGCAGTGGCTTGGCAGGTCTGTGGTCGGGAGCCCAGAGGCTGCAGACAGGCAGACGGCAGGATGGGTGGACAGATGGGACTTCTGCCAGCAGCCCCTGTGCTGAGCCGAGCGTCTCCTACCAAGGGTTGGCCTCGACTTCTGAGCAGGGCCCCTTCCCTGTATCCCTGCACATCCGGACCCTCTCCTTATTCCCTCCAGGAGCCAGGCTCCCGGGGTGTGGCCCGGGGCCCCTCTGTGCGCAGCTGGTGCTGCCCTGGGACACAGGGCCTGCTGACCACGTGCTCCCGGCCGGGCCCCGCTCTCGGGGGTTGGGGGCTGGGCTGCTGCTGACACAGGCCCCCAGGGAGCTGCTTGTTCCCAGAGGGGGTGCCCTGCTCTGTCCCTCTCCTGGTGGTCTGCGCCCAGGGCCTGATTCTCTCCCTGGTGGATCCGTTGCTGTGCTCCCAGTATTGGCCCCCAGCACCCGGGAGGCACACCCCCCAAATTCGGGGCTCACGTGTGCTGGAGCCTTGCAGCAGTGCTGAGGAGGGAGGGGCGCCCAGAGAGTGGGGTGGGCTCGTGTCCGGATAGGGGGTCAGCGTGCCTGGCATGGGCAAACCCGCCTCGGGGTTCGGGGGTCGGCTGCTCCCGGGGCTGTTTCTCCCCCATCCCTGCCCCCACCCGACACCTGAGCCGGGACGCCTCCTCCCAGCGCCCGGTCCTCGGTGCAGTCCTGTTTGTCTGCATGTCTGGACTGGGAGCCCCAGGGCAGGTTCCCTGGCTGGTGAGGGGGCCCCGTGGCCTTGGGGTCCTGGAGGTCTGTCCTGCTGGTGGTACTGGGGGTCCGGGGGTGAACACCCGGGGATGGTGGAGACAGCCAGCAGCAGGCCTTGGGCAGCAGCCTGGGGGGAGGCGTGGCTGCCCCCGCCCCAGCAGGTGGAGGGGCTGTCTGTCCCGGGCAACCTCCTTGCAGGTCCCGGTGGAGCTGGGCCCAGCCCGCCGGAGACGCTTTATTGATCTGGCTGTTGCCGTCGTCACTAATTTATGAAAGTTTCCGGTGCTGCCTGGGGATGTTGGTATCAAACGCTGGAACAGATCCAGACGATCTGAGACGGACGGAATCCAGGATAGACAGAGGGAGCACTAAGGGTGTTTCATGGGCCGAAGCTTTTTCTGGACGCAGCCGTGGGGGAGGTCTCCCACAGAACCCGCCCCCCCCAGTCCCCCCGGGCAGGGCCGGCACAGCATCTGCAGCCTGCTGGTCTCCGGCCCAGCCACGCCGGGCCCCCTGGGTTCCCAGCCGTCCCTGGGCACCAGAAGCCAGATTGTTCCAGAACCCAGGGCCCCCATCTCTTGGCCGCTGCTACATCCTGGCCGAGTCTGCTTCTCAGAAAGGACAGGGCGAGGGCGTTGCTCCCGCCCTCAGGCCGGGCGTTGTGCTGGGAAGGGGCCGCGGTGGTGGAAGGCACAGGGCTGCTCGGGCGCCCCCGACGGGCTGGGGGGGACACAGACGGGCAGGAGGCACGGGGCGGACCGTGAGCCTTTCGAGGGGCCTGCAGAGGCTTCCTGGAGAAGGGCCTGAAGGGAGCAGGGTGGCCCGGCCGGAGTGGGTGCAGGCGTGTCTCGGAGGGAGGGAAGGGCCGGCCCCTGCAGGGGGGCGGTGCCGAGAAGCTGCCCCACCCTCCCCTCCCCCACCGAGGGGGCGGAGCCAGGACGGATGCCAGGGCCACGGGAGGAGGGCTCAGGCACAGAGATCTGTCCCCTGTCCACGGGGTCGACTGCTTGTCCTGACTCGGGCAGGACAGTGGAGAGTGGCTGGGGGTGCCTGACGGGTCCCCCCACGCTAGTGGGCAGCGCACGTGATGCTCGGCCGTTGCCAGGTGCCCAGGAACGACCTTCAGTTTGCCCGTCCCACTTCTCTGGAGTCTAGAGGCCAGGCCAGAGCAAACGCTCTATTCCCCTCTCCCCGAGTTTCACCCTCCCGCCCGGGGTTCTCGAGACGTCCCCGGGGGCCAAGGACACCCCTGGTCGCAGGGTCCCACGCAGGGTCGAGCCGGCAGGTGGAGAACTCCATCCCTCTCTTCTGTGGTCCCTCACTGGGGTCTGCTGGACGCTTGAGGAACACCCACCCTCACCGCCTGGTTGCTCTGAGAAGTAAACACGATGATGACCCTGGGGCCTCCACAGAGGGCCCCCTCCTGGCCCGCTGCTCTCGGCCTGTTGGGTCTCGGTCCCTGCAGACCTGCGGCCTTGGAGGACAAGTGGTGGTGAGCAGGTCAAGGCCTCCGCGTGCCTCTGAAGTGACCATCCGCTGACCGGCTCCCCTGTGTGTGCAGGTGTCCGTGTACACAGGAGGGCTGGCCGGGCGCCCCAGGAGGCAGGGTGGGCCTGTGCCGGGCTGTGCGGGCCGGGCGAGAGCTGCACTGTGGCCGTACGGCTCTGCAGGGACAAGGATGATTTTCTTGGAGGGTTTTTCAAGTCATAGGATGTATGACAAAATCCAATCAACTTCTGCATGCATTTCCACAATGTGTGTACTACAGCTTTGCACATAATCCCCACTTCTGGTGTGGGGCTCTCTCGAGGGTGAGGAAGCTCTGAGGGCAGGCTGGGTAGGGGCAGGCCTGGTCTGGGTTCTGGGTCCAGCCCGGGCCCGGGGCTGCCCTCTGGCCGTGGCTTCTCCGCACGCCGTCTCAGGCCCCGGGATGTTAGGACGTGGGGGTGAGGGGTCGGGAGCAGGGCTGCCCCTCCAGGCCTGTGGGGAGCGTCCACCCCGGGCTCCTGCATCCTCATCGGTGACCACAGCCATGACTCACGACTCCGCAGCCCGTCTGTTTTCACTCTCCAGGGCCCACCTTCTCTCTTGCCTTCCTCGTTGGGGGCAGCTTTCTGTCTGTTTTAAGAAAAGCCCTGGCTTATGAAAGGACTGCCTTCCGCACCTGGAGTCTGAGCAGGACCCAGTGCTTCCCCACGATGGCTTGTTGGGAGGGGCCCTCTGCCCCTGGGGGTGGGCGCCGACCCGAGTGCTGGACCCTGACGGTGGTCAGTGCCAGGGCGTCCCTCTCCTTGGATGGGAAAGAAGGCTGGGCCAGGCGCACACCAAGGGCAGATAGTTTTAGTTTTAGGGAAAAAGTGTTCAGACGTTACCTTGCCTTTTCTCTTGGGATCCTGTGGTCACTGCACAAGGGCCAGCATTGGGCTTTCTCTGCTGCTTCGCGCAGGTGCTCAGGGAGCAGCGGCCCCCTCTTCTCCCTCCACCCCCTTTGCCCGTGAGCCTGTGGCCCGTCCCCTCCCAGCCACTGGCAGGACCGATGGTGCAGCTGCCTGTGTCAGTGCCAGGGCTCCTGTGTCTGGACAGCAAAGGGACAATGAGCCGTGAGCCAGGGACGATTTGTTAGTCCCCCTGGAAACAGAGCCATCAGACTGTTGACCGTGCTTCTGGAAAAGAGGTCCTTGACTTTTCCCTGGGGGTGGTGGTCTCCTGGGGAAGCCCTGAGGTTGGATGAGAAACATCCAATCTGGGAACACGGCTGAAGACTCCTTGGGGGGACAGAGCTCTGTCTGGGCTCCTGGGTTTAGCACTGAGGCAGGTGTCGAGGAAAGCGGCTCGTGACCACTGGGCTCAGGCCCGTGACCCTGACCCAAGCCAGGGCCTGCCGAGAGGACCTGGGGCGGCTCCCCCAAGGCCGTGGGCAGGGCAGGGGGCTGGTGTTGGCGCCTCAACCCTTGTGAAATAGAATGAAAACCTCCCTCCACTCATGCTGTCGGCTGGGTCAAGATGACCTATTTTCATAGCAACGGCTGTGCTTCCGATGGCCAACTCTGCAAATAAAAGCCTTCCTTGAAGAATAAATATTCTCAAAACCCTTGTTTTAAAATATTTATCCGCCCCAAGAGGAGTCTGTGCCGGTGCCCGTGGGGCGGGGCCCTGTGGTCTCCTTGTGGACCCCATGCAAACAAGTTTCCTTTGTGCAGGACTTAGCCTCCCGGCAGAGGCGTGTCGGGGTCAGAATTACCTTTTCCTTTTCCCTGCGTTATGACCCGTGGGCTGTCGGACACAGGGGAGGGTGTCCCACATCAGCGTCAATCGTGTTGGGGACCTGGTGGACCGTTACTCGGTCCCCGGGGCCCCTGCCCCTCCCCGAGTCGCTGACAGTGGGGGTTGGGCTTTCCTGGCAGTGGCTCTGACCCCCATGCAGTGGCCGGGGAGCTGGGAGGAAAGTGGACGAGCACAGTGTCCCCCGACCCCTCTCTGCCCTGGGACCCCTGCCCCCGTGCACACGCACACATCTCCCTGCGTTCCTCGGGGCTCCGGCAGCCCAGCGCCCTCCTCTCATTGGTGAGATGCGCCCGGACTCAGTGTTGGGGGAACTTGACACACTTCATCAGTGACCCCCGCAGACGTCTGGGGGACGGTGGTGTTTGCAGTGTCACTCCCACTACATCCTCCTAATTACGGTATCGCTGTCGGCAAACCTGGCCACCACTGTTTTGACAGATCTTGGTCAGTGGGTTTCCTTTGTTCCCGCCTCCTTCGAAGGCCCGGACAAGAGCCGGAGGCGGGGCTGAAAGCATCGGCACTGGGCCGGGGTGGGGGTGGGGCATTCGTGGGAGGTGCTGGTCCTCCCCGGAGTGCACCCAGAGCGCCGTGTGTGGCCAGAAGCAGGCGTGGGGTGGAGGAAGGGACCCAGAGCAGCAGGGGGTCTTGGGTTCTGCTCGGAGGGCTGTGGGGCGGGGTTTCAGGATGGGGGGTGAGCGGCTGTGTGCAGTGGGCACCGCCAGGCGCTCCCTGCCCCAGCAGGTGGGTGGGGGTAGGCTGGGCGTGGGCATCAGGGTGGAGCAGCGGTCCTTGGGTCCCCTGAGCAGCCCCCAGTCACTGGAGGGCAGAGGGACCCTGGTTAGCCAGGTGGGCTTGAGGCTCACCTGGAGGGGTCCAGGCTGGCCACGCCTCCGGGCAGGGTCACTGGCGCTGGGGCCGCCACCCTCTGGCATGTTCCTTGCTCGTGGCTTCTGGTCTGATGCCATGTGCACCCTGCCCAGCCCTGGGCCTGCCCGGGGACCCGGCCTCACTGCTCTCGAGATGCCTGGCAGCCACGCCTTGGGTCCTGTCCCACCCGCGTCTTCCCCGAGCGGCTTCCCTGACCGCCCGCTGCACTGTCTGCCGTCTTGCGGCCGCCCTGCCAGTGTCTTAGGAAGTGGGGATACTTGTGTCAAAAACACAGGGCCGGCACCGTGGGCCGCCCAGCGCAGACCGCAGGCCGGGCTCCCCCCGCGGCCTGGCTCGGTGCCCTTAGCCTCCCGACGTCTCTTGGAAGGAGAGGAGCCATCCATTCAGCCCCCGTTTAAGCTCCTCTACAGGGAGGGACGTGGGTTTCCTTGCGCTTCTGACGTCTTAATGCAGCTGCGTTCCCATCTTTCCTGTTCTGAAAAAGTGAAAGTCTGGCGTTTGTGCTTTTCTCTAAAAATGGTGATTTTCTTGTTGAGCACCCTGCTAACTCACGGGCCTGGGGTGCCCGTGCTCGGGGCTCTTCTGGGGCCATGTGTGTGGTGGGGGGCAGGGAGCACAGCAAGCTGCCCCACAAGGAAGGCGTAACTTCTGCGCCCGGGCCCGCTGGGCTGGACCTCCTGCCCCCAAGGCGCTGGGGTCCGCCATGCACAGCAGGTCGGCCCCCGCAGGCCCTCTGGTGGTTCCTGGGCTGGGCCTGGGACACGGCCCTCATCCTCAGCTCTGTGTGGGAGCAGCCGAGGCTGCGCTGACCTCGGGCATGTGGGCGTGCGGGCCTCCGGTGCTTCTGACAAGGGAGGAAGGAGCCCAGGGGCCCCCAGGCGGCAACAGGCGGGGCCTTGGAGGAGACTGGGCGGGGGTGGGGGCGGTCCCTGGGCCCCGAGCCACCCAGCAGAGCCTGTCTCCCCGCTGCACGGCAGCCACAGCCCCGTGCTCCCGATGCCCCATCCTCTCCCCGCTGCCCACGAGGGCCTTCTCAGACCCCGAGGTCACATGGGTGCCAGTGGCAGGGGCCAGTCCCCGGTTGGCGCAGGGACACCGTCCCTACAAGGGCTGGGGCTGCCCCGCCATCCACCTCTCTGGCTGTGGGAGCTGGTACTGGGGTTGCCTGGTCAGCCCGGCTGTGCTAGTGCGGGGTGACAAGTACACGGCTTAGAGGCACCCCTGCGGTGTCCGCCAGCACGGGGCCCTGCCACTGCTCGCACGGGGCAGTGTCCTACTGCTGTGCCGGTCCCGGCGCCTTTGTCACCTCTGGGTGCCAGGCTCCATCCCCAGACGGGAGGGGTGAGCCCCACTGGCGGGCGAAGATGCGCAGCTCTGGAGGAGGTGCTGTGCTGGGGTCTCGTGCTGGGCCCCCTCCTCCCTCACTTTCGCCCCACCCCACCCCACACGCACACGCACATGTGCGCACACACACATACATGCACATGCACACACACACATGCACATGCACGCACACACACGCGCACCTAGGCACCGCTGGAGCCCGGCTGTCCTGTACCGTCTGGCGGAGACGTCGGCAGTGGGTGCTGCGGGCAGCAGGGCGTCTGGGGTTCCTCTGACGGCCTGAGCAGCCCCAGCGCGCGGGGCAGTCGCGGAGTGTATTTAGGTTTTCCCTGGGGAACGAGGCTGCACTGTAACAAGATGCCGGAAGGGACGAGGCTCTCTGACTGTGTTGGATGCAGCGGGGAGAACAGAACCGCGTGGACAGAGGCCATGGCGCCTGAGTGTCGGAGCGGCTTTGGGAGGCAGCCTCTGAGCTGGGTGGGCGCTGGGGACAGGGAGGCGGGAGCAGTCTGGGGCGGCCTCTTCACGGACCGTGCCCCC
Source organism: Mesoplodon densirostris (assembly GCF_025265405.1). Taxonomy (NCBI): domain Eukaryota; kingdom Metazoa; phylum Chordata; class Mammalia; order Artiodactyla; family Ziphiidae; genus Mesoplodon; species Mesoplodon densirostris. The sequence goes on from NC_082661.1 coordinate 1,125,865, forward strand.
CAGGTCTGTGCCCCATGGACCCGTGTGTCTCGGGCCTCCCACACCTGGTCACCACCCCAGACAGCTGGTGGGTCACAGACCTGGGGGCACATGGACCTGGGGGCACAGACCTGGGCGAGACCTGGCGGGTAGAGACCTGGGGAGCATTGACCTGGGGGGTAGAGACCTGGGGGCACAGACCTGGGGGGCTCAGACCTGGGGGGTAGAGACCTGGGGGCCCAGACCTGGGGGGCCCAGACATGGGGGGCAGAGACCTAGGGGGTAGAGACCTGGGGGGCACAGACTGGGGGCATAGACCTAGGGGCACAGACCTGGGGGTGCACAAACCTTGTGGGGCACAGACCTGGGGGGCACAGACCTGGGAGCCCAGACCTGCGGGAGACCTGGGGGCACATGGACCTGGGGGCACAGACCTGGGGGAGACCTGGGGGCACAGACCTGGGGGGTAGAGACCTGGGGGGCACAGACCGGGGGCACAGACCTGGGGGGCACAGACCAGGGGGCCCAGACCTTGAGGGGCACAGACCTGGGGGGTAGAGACCTGGGGGCACAGACCTAGGGAGTAGAGACCAGGGGGGCACAGACCTGGGGGATAGAGACCTGGGGGGCATAGACCTGGGGGCACAGACCTGGGGGCGCACAGACCTGCGGGCACACAGGCCAGGCTGGCCCGGGCCTGGGTAGAGACCCGATCCCCCGAGCAGTATGAGGGGAAACCTGCGTGGACGTCGTGAACCCCCGTGGCGTGTGTGCAGAGAGAGCGTCAAGTTGGGAGCAGAGGTGGGGGCCCCGGAACGCTGTCCACGCCCCTCCCCTCCGCCGGGCTTCACACTGACAGGCTGGTGCAGGGCGGCGGGAGCGTCCTCCAGCAGGGCTGTGACAGTCAGAAGAGCTGCAGTTTCCCCGGGGTGGGGCTTGCTGTCTGATTCTGTGAAGAAAGTCGGTAGAAATAAGGCGTCGAGTGGTTTCGCTCAGGCTGTGGCCGGCCCCATTATCCACCCCGGGGCCCTTGCAGGCTCCCCTCAAGCTGGTCCAGAGGTGCTCACAGGGCACAGCCCCCCCGAGACTCAGAGGGCGGGCCACTTATTTATGGGTCTTTGCGGGTTGGGGGCCGCTTTCCCTGGGGGGCTGCGGGGTGCCTGGGGCTGAGCTGAGCTGCCCTGTCTGATCGTGTCCCGTCTGTGGGCGGTGCGGCCTGGCCTCACCCCACAGTGAGCCCGGCAAGAGAGGCTGCCCGGCCCCCAGGAGCCCCCCTCTGCCTCGGCTGAGGCCTGCCCTGCAGCACCAGGCCCTGGGGGAGGTGGGCCGCCGAAGGGCTGCAGGGGCGCCCTGCGGTGTGGGAGGCTCCCCGCAGCGGAGGGGCACTGGGGGGCTGCCCCAGCGGGGGGCTTGTGGCAGGCACAGCGCCTTTCTACCACCTTACCTGGATCCCTCTGTTCTCTCCACAGTGAACCTGGACCACTTCCAGATTCTCCGTGCCATTGGGAAGGGAAGCTTCGGCAAGGTAAGGCCCGCCGGCTGGGGGCCAGGGCTGGACAGCGGTGGGGGCGAGGCCAGCCCCGGCTGGGTCTGTGGGTGGAGGGTGTGGGTGTGTCTCCTGCCGAGCCGGCCGGTGATGCTGGGGCCGCGGGGTGGACTGTCGGCCGAGCTCACCGCTGCTAGGGTTTCTCAGCCCAGGTCTTTGGGGGTCTTGTAGCTCAGCCAGGAGCTGAGGGTGCAGATGGCGCGGCCCCTGGGCTCTTCCAGGCCTGAGACCCTGACACCCTCACTCTCCATACCAAGGCCCATGGTGCAGCAGAACAGCTTTCCTTAGGGACAGAGCCGGCTCGAGGTCTGAGAGGGAAGCGTTTTACATAGAAGCCGCTCCTGGTGTAGCTGATGCCCGGTGTCTGGAGCCACAGTGACGCTCGGACACCACGGCTACAGCTGGAGCCCAGAGGCCAGGCTTCACCTGTGCCTGTTCCTCCAGGTCAGGCAGGGGCAGGACGCAGTGTGGGCAGTCACACTGCACTTCTCCAGAGAGACCCCCGGAGCCCATTCTCCACTTTGCTTTGGTTTCTCTTGGCCAGATCTGGCTTCCTGATTGTCGCCTTGTTCTGCCTAGAGATGGGGGGTAATTACAACTCAAAGAGGCTTACGGAGCGCTCTGCAAAGGTTAAAATCAGCTCCCGGGACTCTGCCTTGCCAGGCCTGTTGTAGTGAATCACTTCTGAATGGACAGTTTCTTTTCAGCTCAGAGGCCTTGGCAGATGAGGCCTTTGCGCCCCTACGCCCCACACAGCTGTCTGGACGCCGTCTGTGTAAGCCCTGTAAGCCTTTTAAAGGGATTGCTGTGCTGCCAGCGCACACTACCAGAACTTGAATGCTGCTAATTATCTCCATCTCACGGTATCACTGTGACTACTGCCTTAGGTTACCAGGCCTGGGGTAATTATAGCCAAAGCAAATTAGCCCCTTTGCACGAATCCATTGAAATGCCGTATGCATTAGGGAGAGAGCATTTTTAACGTCTCTCGGAGTCAGGAGATGACTGATGGACCTGGGCCTTTTGTTGATTGTGCAAAGATGGTCGATCCAAAGATGAGGTCCTTGGTTGATGAGCTTGTCAGACGTCGGTGGCGCCTGAGACAGTCTCCGCCAGCACCGGCGTGTGGGAGGCGAGGGGGGCAGGCAGGGTGGGGCTTAGGGGAAGGTGCCCCCCAACCCCGGGGGGAGGACACCAGCCGAGACTGGGTTTGGGAGGGATGGCTTATACAGGGAGACATGGGTGTCATCCAGATGACTGGAAAATGGGCCGGGGAGGGAAGCTGGGGCCCCTTGGGGCGAAGACTGACTGGGGTGGGCGGCGCATTGCCCTGTCCCCACCCGCATCGCCCCCGAGGCTGGGCCCCCTGCACCCCTGCGAGGGGCTCGTCCTCCCCTCAGGTGCACAGCTGGGCAGCCCGCCTGCCCCGCAGTGTCTGCAGACCCCCGGATTCTGACTCCTTCAACCGTTCTTGGCTCTGAAAATCCAGCTGGCCCAGGAATGGGACTCTTCAGAGTGGGGTGACAGGAGGAAGTGTGGGGTACTGCCAGGGTTTTATCTTCAGACGCAGGTTACGGTGTAATTGGAGGGCTGCTTCCTCCTCCCTAGTTAGGCCTTCAGGGGTCTCTGGGCCGCGGTTGCCGGTGCCGGTGCCGGTTACGTGTCTGGAATGTGGGCTCTGGTCCTTCCGCTGCCCTCGGTGGCTGGGCGGTGACCCCATGAGGAGAGGGATTGAGGATTTGGAGCCGGCTCCAGTGTGCACGGCGGGGCCGCGTGCACACCTGTTTACACGTGGCCTTATTTCAGAGGGTGTGCGCTGGCTCACCCATGCCCGGATGCCCAGTGAAGACTGGCTATAGGAACTGCTGGGGAACACCTCTCGGCCAAGTGGGTGTGAATTTCAGCGGCCCACCGACGCCCACCCCCTGCACCCCCATGCACGGAGGCACAGTGGTCGGTGTGTGTGACGTGACCCGTCTGCCCCCAGCAAGGTAGCCATTTACCTCGTGGCTGCTCCACCCTTCAGGGCAGTAGCTCCTGGAGATGGATTATCCAGATTTGCTGTATGTGGTCCTTGGATACAAGACTGGATATTGTGTTTCGTTTTGTTTCCAGTTTTTTATGGTGGTAAATTATACAGCACATGGAAGGTACCATCTGAACCATGTTTAACCGCACAGCCCAGTGGCATTAAGTACATCCCCACTGTCGTGCAGCCGTCACCCCCCCTCTCCAACCTGTGAACTGAAATCCTGCACCCAGCTAACAACCCCCAGCCTCTCCCAAGTTCCCAGTTCTTGGAGAAATCATATCCCAGGGTAGAGAGCTTTGTTCTTCAAGGCAGAGCAGAAGCTGGTGGTGGTCTGGCCCAGCAGCCATGAGTGGGGAGAACACAGCCCCCACTAGCCTGGGGGGTGGACTGGGCTCTGTCCGTGGGCCTTCTGGGACGTCATGGCCACCTGACCCCGCGAGGAGGCTGGGACCGTCCTCAGAGCAGAGAGGTCGGGCCGGAGTGATGCTGCTGACAGGACACTTCCTGCCCGCCCCTGTGCCCGTGCCCACGCGGTGCTGGCAGCTGGGAGGCTTCCCACGGCCGTGTCTGTGCAGATGTGAGCCCCCAGCGGCGGGCCTCCTTGGGGGAGGGGCAGGTCAGCACCACAGGTGTAGTGGGACTGTGGGCCTCCATGGTGATGCTCGTGGCAGCCCTCGGCCAGGCATTGTGTGTCGTACCCGGAATCTCAGACTGCAGGTGACACACGCTTAATTCAAGAGGGCTGAAAGGGGTGACAGATAAGAGCTAATGTCACCAGGGTGGGGAAGGCCCCCGAGGCAGCTGAGCTGGGCTGGGCTCCTGCCAGGGCTCATGGTCTCTGCCCACCCGGGCCCTCTCTCACCCGCTCAGCTCTGGATGACCTCCGAGCTCCACGGCCAGAGAGACGAGGGCTGCTGTCCTCCCGCCCTGGCCTGAGATGGCCCGGGGCAGCCCTCTGATTGGCTGGTATGACCACATGCTCCTGCCCTGCCCCACTCACTGTAGTCGGGGCGTGGGCTATAGGGATCCACAGCCATCGGTTACAAGCAGAAGGTGGGCAGGGGCCCTGGGGCGCTGCAGTTGGTCCCTGTGAGCTGGGCAGTCCCCACTTTGACCTCACTGCCCCTGCCTGCACAGAGCATTTGCTGGCGTAGCTGGGTCTTTTCCTAGCAGAATCAGTGGCTGGCGGGGGTCAAAAACAGGGTTCATTCACAGGGGTGCGTGGAGTGGGGAGCCCGGCGGGTGGGGCTTCGGGCTCAGACCTTTGCCTTTGGGGGCCCTTCCCAGCCAGCCTCTCCTCCTCCCCTTTCCCTTCCTCCCCACCTCCGACCCTGCTCCCTGCCCCCCTCTCTACTTCCCAGCCTGGCCTGGCCTGCTTCCCTCCCTGCCCCAGGCCCGAGGCTGCCCTGGGGAACCTCAGACCAGCCCCTGGGTCTGTGTTGGGGGCACCAGCCCCGTAGACCAAGCTGTAGGCCCCAGACCACCACCTCTGCCACCTCCAGTGCACAGCCCGCCTACCCGCTGGGGCTGGCCTGTGGGGTCCTGCCTGCCTCTGCCCCAGGTTCCGGGTCTGGCTCGTTAAGAACCAAACTCCCAGAGGCCTGTTCCTCTGGAATTGCTCATGGCTTAGTCTCTGCTCAGTTCATGAACACCAGGGCGGTTCCAGCCACAGGACTGAAGGGTCTCGTGGTTGGTGGCGGGGGGCCCTCATGAGCATCCTGTGCTGGGGCGTCTCCTGCCCCACCCCAAGGCAGGCCCTCCTTGGTGCCCTAGAAACCTCCTTGACAGGAGCCCGCCCTCGGGGGGAGGCAGGGCTGTCCTGCGTCGTTACATCCACAAAGGCCGCCCTCAAATGTCTTTCTGCCACACACGCGCCTGCCGCCGCCTTCCAGCTGTGGGTCCACCGGGGTTGAGGCCCCACCCCACCCCGCTCACAGCCCCTGCGCCCCTTCAGTCCTTGGCTCTGAGAAGCCCCCAGCCCTGGGCCCTGGGCTGACGTGGACACAGCTCTCACGAAGCTCGGCGGCCCCTCGGCGCGCAGTGAGTGCCCCGCGGGGCCTGGAGCAGAGTCCTGAGCTTCCCCGGGGCCGCGTGGGGACTGTGCACGGGCAACGGGCCCCCCTGGGGACTGTGCACGGGCAACGGGCCCCCCTGGGAGGAGGGCCGGGCCACCTCCCCGCCCTTGACTCCTCCAGCTGTGTCCTCACCTCCTGCCCTGGGGCCCAACCTGTGAGCTGTGGCACCCTTGCCTTGCCCTTTCCTGGGGCCACACTGGGGTGTGCCTCCCCCTCCTGGGCACTCATCTCCTCGGCTGCAGCCCAGGTGAGCCTGACGTGTGGCTGCCCTCTGGGCCCCTCTGCTGGGGCTGCCCTGCCCTCCACGTGCATGGCCCCGGGTCCCTGGCGCCCGGGACTTATGGGGCCCCTGCTGGGGAGGGGGCCTGGGGAGCAAGCCTCTGCCTCCTTGTCTGGGGCTGGCAAAGGAACTGGAAGGTCCCAGGCAGTCCTTCAGGCTCCCCCGGCCTCCAGCTGCCCAGCCCGGGGCCTGTACTCAGCGGCTCCTGGGAATCAGGGTGCTTTTCAGGTGTGATGGGCATGAGCTCCCCGCCTCAGCTGGGGTCTCCCTAAGCTCTGTCCAGCTGGACGATGTGGCTGCAGTTTATTCCAAAGCAGATCGTTTCAGTGGAATAATTAAGACTTGGAGAAAATCGGCCTATTTTTTTGTGGGTGTTGGCGATGGCCTAACCCTCAAACGCCACCACCCACCCACCCCACCCCCGTGTGTGTGTGTGTGTGTGTGTGTGTGCGCGTGTGCACGCACATGCGCGCACGCAGTGGGGCCTCCCCGCCAGCACTGCCAGCCAGGTTTGATTTGCATCCAGGAAATTGGATTCCAGCTCCATGCTGCACTGTCACAGGATTACTGCAGGACCTGTCGATGGGCGTTTGCTCCAAGCCCCCGACGCTCCTGATCAGTGGTGTTTGCAGTCCAGTGCAGGGTCGCAGCCCCCAGGGCCCCTCTGGGACAAGCTCTGTTGAGGGGGCTTGCACGTGTGCACAGGGTGGCGGCAACTTCCAGGATCACGCTGACCCCTGGGGCTGGGCCCTGGTCTGCTGTGTAAGTGGGCAGTGTCACTTGGCCCTTCTCTGGCCACACCGCTCCTCCCGAAAGCCTGGACTCTCCCTAGGGCTCTGGTTACCTGAGGACACGCAAGGTGTGTTTCTACTTTTAGAGGGAAGGCCTGTGGCTTCCCCACCTTTTTCCCGGCGGTGGGGCGGTGGGCTAGAGGTAAGAATCGAATGTCCCGTCTCTCCAGATGGAACTTGCCTGATGACACCTGTGCCTCATGGCTGCCCGCCCCCCCCCCTCCGCCTCCCTCCTTCCTTTCCTGCCCGCCTGGCCTCCCTCCTCCTCTGGCCCCCAGGCCCCGTGCGTCCTCCCTGAGTTCTCGGGAGCCCATCGCGTCTGACGAGAACTCCGCTCCACCCGGAGCTTTGTCTCACGCTGGCCTTTGTTTACAACGATCGTTACTACTTTTACACTCAGAACAAAGAAAATATTCTGCTTTGGAAAAGAACTTCACTCTCTCTGGAATTCAACATTTTTCAGTTGGCAAGCTCAGCTGCTCTGTCCATCCGTCCGTCTGTCTGTCCTCAGGGGGAACCGCTGCCTGTCCTTGGCTCTGTGCGGCCTCTGCCCTGACTCAGGGACTCCGTTTTGTTCTAACCCCCAGAAGCCTTCAGAGCGTAACAGCTGCCCAGCTCATATGATCCTCCAAAACGTCAGCTGCCTCGTGTATTTATTTTTCCAATTGAGCTTTCAAATAATTTCGTCAAGATCAAAAAATAAACTCATTGAAATTTGAGTAGGAATTGCATTTTAAGATTAAATGGGAGGAAAGTTGTTATCTTACCCCCCTGGGGATCCTTCACATTTTGTCGTGTTGAGTATATATTGTTCTTATAGTTGTTTTATGTTCAGCTGTTATGTATTACCTTTTATGTTACTGTGAATATGTTTTATTTTCCAACTTTATTTCCAGTTTATTGGAAACGGTGGCTTCTGTCCCCCGGCCCGCTGCACACTCCCCTCCACCCCCATTGCCCTCTGCCTGCCCTCAGCTGCTGAGGGCAGGGGCGGTGCTGGGTGCGGGATGTGGGTGGCCCCAGGTGTGGGCGGAGGGTGGTGGCCTGGCTTTGCCAGCTTGTGGATGATCCCTGCCAGGGAAAGTGAGGCCCCCTCCTGCCTTAACCAGGGGCGTTTGGGGCTAAATGTGCTCCCATGATGCTGTCTGTGGGGCAGAGGTGGGTCTCCACTCTCGACTGGGGTCTGAAGAGCCCCCTAACAGTGGGCAGCCGGCCAGACCAGGCAGCATCAGGAAGTGAGTGTCGAGGCATCTGACGGGCACAGCCCTGCAGGAGGAAAGGCTGGCTCCTGGGAGCGGGGGCGGGGCATCCCTTGCCGAGTCCCAGAGGCCCTGGCCCTGGATGCGGAGCTCTGCACAGTGGGCGGGACTTGGCATATGAGCAGGGGCGTCCAGGGCTCCATCCTGCATTCCAGCCCCTCTGGCTCCCGGGGCCTTTTCTTGACTCTGGGTGGGGTCCTGCCCTCACTGGCCAGGTCTCTCATCCACTGCTCTGCATACCCCACACCCCACGGCACCCCTTTTTCCTCTCTCTGCATCTGCACAAAGGCTGGGCTGGAACTGACACAGGGGCTGCTTCTGGGGTGCCTGCCGCCGTCAATGTTGGGGTGGGAGGGCCCGGCCACCCTCTGCCCTCCCCCAGCCCAGGCCCATCAGGAGGCCGTGGGTTCCGAGTCAGGACACTCGCTGTGAAATAGGGCAGGGATGGGGGCTATTCTCCAGCTGTGAGGCCCAGGGACCCTTTTCTGGTCACCTGGGCCCAACCTGGGGGTGAGATGCTCATCCCTGGCCTTTTGCTCCTGCAGAAGGAGGGCTGGTTCGGTGATTATTTGGGGAGGGAAGGAAAGCACCAACCTCAGGGGATGAAGTGGCCGGAGCCCAGGCCTGTGGCTTTGTGTTTCTCCAGTTTGTGGGGAAAGAAGTAAGATGATCCCAGCCATCCGAGGAGTCTCCTACCCACCCTGACCCTCGGGTGGACCTGGGGAATGGGGTGGGTGGGAGAGCAAGAGAGTGGTTGCAGGGAGGACAAGTACCGTCCTGGGGGCCCTCGGCCTTGCCTCTTTTCCCGGACCCTGTTCTCAGGGCACCCCAGTGACGCCACCTTGCCCAGCCTCCCTCCGCTGCCATCTGAGTGAGAAGCCTTTGCTTGCGATTGCTATGGCAACACCTCAGCGGGTGGCAAATGATCAGCCCTCCTGAGCGCTGCTGTGACATCTTGCTGAGTTAACCCAGGAGAAGCTGCCTGGAGTTCCGTGCATCCCTTATGGCGGAAACGCCGTGAGGAAAGGGCAGCTGTGGCCGAGAGCGTGGAGGCATCGGGTTCTGGGATTCGAACCTGGCTGTCCACAGCCACCACTGGGGCTGCTGGAGACAGCTTTGCCTGCAGCCCATCCTCAGCCCCGTGATCTCTGGTATTTACACTGGTGGCGAGTGCTGCGCTCTGGCCCTTGCCTTCACCGTCCGGCTCCCTGTCCAGGCTCGAAGCCCCTTCTCCTGAGATGTCCAGGCACCAATCTGGACTCTGGATTTCAGAAACCTGTGCCTGCATGCTGTGCCCCGGACGTTCGGCCCAGGCTCCGTGTTCCCATCACACCCTCAACTGCGACCACACGGGTGGCCTCGGGGGGCCGTGAGCAGCATCGTTGAAGGCAAGCAGGCCTGCCGCCCGCCCCCTCTGCCCGCCACTGCCCACGCAGGGCAGGGCCAGTCCATGGCTACAGCCCAAGCAGATGTCATGGATTTGTCCCCATTGTCAGAGAGCCCCGCCCCCAGACCTTCGAGCAATGGTGTTTCTTGACTCCATTAGTTGGGACATACGTTGGCTTGATATTAACTTTTTAAAAAAATTAGAGTAAAAGTCACATAACAAAATTTACCACCTTTACCACTTTTAAGCATACAATTCAGTGGCATTAGGTACATTCACACTGGTGTACAACCATCATCATCTCGGGAACTTTCTCATCGCCCCAAACAGAAACTCTGTCCCATTAAACACTAACTCCCTACCCGCTCCCTGAGCCCCTGGTAACCTCAAGTCTACTTTTCTATCTCTGTGAATCCGGCTAATCTATGTATCGTATATAAGTGGAATCCCACGTTGTCACTGGCTTAACTCATTTAGCCTGATGTCCTCCAGGTCCATCCATGTTGTAGCCTGTGTCAGAATCTCCTTCCTTTAGAGGCCGAATAGCATTCTGTTACGTGGATGGACACATTTTGCTTCCCTGCTCATCCATGGATGGACACTTGGATTCTTTCCACCTTTAGGTGAGTGTGAATCAGGCTGCTGTGAACCCAGGTGTAGAAACACCTGTTTGGGTCCCTGCTTTCAATTCTCCTGGGTGCATGCCCAGTGGTGGAATTGCTTGATCATATGGTGCCTTTGATATTTTAATAGTAGAGCTTTAATTTCTGTTTAGATCTCTGTTTATTGGTCTATTCAGGATTTCAACTTCTTTTATGCTCAGTTTGGATAATTTTCTGTGTTGCTTGGTTTTGTTCAGGTTTCTGTTGTTTTCTCTAGCTGTGATTGTGAGACTGGGGTGGGGGTGATGCCCTCGGGTGGGATAGGGTCTTCTCCGCCGAGGCTCAGATGCAGGCACCGGGTCTGGAGAACGTTTCCTGGACTGAGCTGACAACCTGTCCCCGTGGGACCAAAGGCCCAGGTCAGCCTGCCTGAGACCCCAGGGGGCGGAGGCCTGGGTGCGCAATTAACGTTGTGTTTTTACTTAGCTGTCATTTTTTAGAGATTACCTTTTATGTTACAGTTAACGATTATGTAAGACACTTGCATGATGTCAGGTTAAAATCTAAGACAAAGTACAGCCTCGACGGCTGTTCCTTCTGTCCTGTTTCCACATTCCTCCTATGGATATCCCTTTCTTTTTTTTTTTAACATCTTTATTGGAGTCTAATTGCTTTACAATGGTGTGTTAGTTTCTGCTTTATAACAAAGTGCATCAGCTCTACGTATACATATGTCCCCCTCTCTCTTCCCTCTTGCGTCTCCCTCCCTCCCTGAATATCCCTTTTGAAAAAGCTTGGTTTATATTTCCGTTGGTTCCTTTCTACTATATTCACATGACCTGCTTCTTACATGCCCGGTAGCCTGCTGTCCACACGCTCTCTACACTTTGCTTTTGACTTGACGGTGTTTCTGCAAGTCATGCTTTTCGTTCAGAGCCACCCCGATCCCTGCCCTTTGTAGCCGCACAACCCGCCACGGCGTGGGCATGCTGACGAGCTCCCACGGCGGCAGCAACACAAACGTGTCCCCTGACAGTTGTGGAGTCAGAAGTCTAAGACCGGTCAGCCCTGGGCTAGAGCCGCAGCGGGGCAGGGCGGGGCCCTCCTCCGGTTCGGGGGAGCACCCGTGTCCCGCCTCTTCCAGATCTTAGAGGCGCCCCGTTCCCGGGCTTGTGGCCCCGCCTTCCTGGGGGCTCTGCTCCTTTGTCACCTCTTCTCTGACCCCCCCGCCACCTCCTCTGGCCCTTCGGAGGGCCCGGTGGTTACTCTGGGTCCACCTGGATCATCCAGAGCAACCCCTGCATCTCAGCATCCTTCACATACCCCCATCGGCAGGGTCCCCTTAGCCATGAGGTGGCATGTTCGCAGGGGTTGGGACATGGGCATGTAGGGCCCATTGTCTTGTGACCACACGTGTTCCTGGTGAGTGTTAGGCTGCTTCCTAGCTTTGCGACCACAGGCGGGGCCGCGGGTATCATGCCTCACGCGTGACCCAGTGCGTCTTTGGTTGGTTCCTAGAAGTGGGCTGCGTGGGATGCAGGATGGATGCACGTGTAATGCTGCCGGACATGCCAGCCGTCCGTGGGGCTCACGCGCCCCTGGGCCCCTGCCCAGGGCTGCTGCCAGGGCTGGGCCTCCACCAGCCCGACAGGCGAGAAATGGCATCTCTCATTTCTTTTATGACAAGCAAGGTTGAGCCTCTTTTTAAAATGTTTGAAGACCATTTTCACATCCTTTGCCCCTTTTTCTTTTGGGCTGATGGTCTTTTTTATTTTTAAAGCCTCGTTATATATTAGTGATATTAACCTTTTATTTCTAAATGAGTTGCAAGTATTTTCCCAGTTTATTCTTTCTCTTTCCACTTTGTTTCTGTGGGTTTTTTCCACGTAAAACATTTTTACTTGTATGTAGTCGTGTTTGTCAGTCTTCTTCCTTGTTGCTTTCAGATTTGGGGCCACAGGGATGCGTCCCCCCTTCTAGCTATAGAGGACCCCATCCGGTTTCCTTCATCATGTCTGTGTTTCCTTAATCATGTTAAACCTATTATGCATTTGGAATTTATTCTGGCTTGTAAAGTGTCACGAATGGATCACATTACATCTTTATGTAGCTGTTTGGTTATCGCAATGCCATTTTTTCATAAAAAGTCTATTTTCTCCATAAATTTGAGACGCCGCCTTTGTTATGTACTAAGTATCCTTATGCAGGTGGGTCTATTTCTGGGTTTTCTCTCCTGCCCCTTGGCCTGCCTGCCTGTTCTGCTGTAGGACTGCACGTTATCACAGAAGGTGTATATAACATGCTCTAATACCTGATAGGGCTCACGTCCCTGCCTTGCTCTTCTTTTAAAGTTTTCTTCTTGGCTATTTTTTTTTTTTTTTTGCGGTACGCGGGCCTCTCACTGTTGTGGCCTCTCCCGTTGCGGAGCACAGGCTCTGGACGTGCAGGCTCAGCGGCCATGGCTCATGGGCCCAGCCGCTCCGCGGCATGTGGGATCTTCCCAGACCGGGACACGAACCCGTGTCCCCTGCATCGGCAGAAGGACTCGCAGCCACTGCGCCACCAGGGAAGCCCTCTTCTTGGCTATTTTTACTTGATTGTCTTTCCCTATGAATTATGTGACCAACTTGTCAGCTCCAGGAAAAAAAAAATCTGCCAAACGTGTAAACAGCGTTCAATTAAAATGAAAATTGCCCCGCCATTTGTCACCAACTATTCCAGGCCTTGGAGGCACCGCTGCGGCCAATGCCATGTCACACGGCAAGCCCGGGGCTGCCCTGGTGCCTGGGATCTGCAGACTTTATTCCTTTTCACGCTTAGATCTAATTCCATTTCCTCTTTGTCTGTCTTAAGTCGATTATGGGAGGACGCAGCTCAGAAGCCGAGACCAATTCCATTTGAGGAAATGGTTTCATGGGACCAATGCTCTCAGCCTTGGAGGCTGCTCATAAAATGCCAGAGGCTTTCCGGCCCTTCGGTAAGTGCTGCTCTGTGTAAGCTGCGGCCGGGGTCCCTCTGCACCAAACCCCAGTGCTTTAAACGGCCTCTGATTGGAGCCTCTCCCGTTGGGGGCTCTGCGGAGCCCGCAGGGGCCCGGCCCACTCGGCCTCTTCCAGCTGGGCCTCTGGGGGCCTAAAGCCCTTTTCGGCTGCTCCGCCAGAGAGCGTTCAGATGCCACTGACTCTAAGGGGAAGCCCAGCACCGGCTCAAACAAATGTGAGTGTGCCCGGCGGCCGTGGGCCTCCGGGGGCTGGTCTCGGCCGCCTGGGGCCACGCTGGCGCCCCCTGGCCGGGGTGGGACAGGATGGTGAAGGAGCTCAGGGCGTGGGCTGGACTGGGGCCGCCTGGACAGGGAGGCGGGAGGGTGCCTGGGGGAGGCCAGTGGGAGCCGGGCGGGCCAGTGCCCGCAGGCCTGGTCACGGACACTGGCAGGAAGCAGGATGTTCTCATGGCCGTGACAAAGCACCACAACTGGGCGACCTCAGACAACAGAGATGTGTTCTCCCATGGTCTGGAATGGAGGTGGCCGCGGGCTGGCCCCTCCTGGGGCTGGAGGGGAGGCCGGGTTTCCCCTCTCCTCCCCTAGGGTTTTCAGCTGGACCTGAGAATTAAAGTGACGTAAGGCAGAGGAACGGGAGAAAAGCATACACAGTTAATGTAAGTTCACGTTAAAAGGCATACACATTGTTTAACGTAAATTTTGGGTGACACCGGAGCTCTTGTAAGGAAATGAAGACCCAGAGAAGAGGCAAAACCTGAATGTTTCTGTGCTGGGTCGGACAAAGCAGCGACGTGGAAAGGTAACTAGAGTCCGTGGGAGGCCGAAGGAGGAGAAAAAATGCTTCAGCAAGGCCCGCTTGCACAGAATTCTCTCAGCCTGGACTTCCCATCCTGAGGATAGGATCATCCACACGGGGTGATTTCCTGGTTGCAGAGAGAAAGGGGGGTGCAGGTGCCCTCTTGCCCTGCTGCTCTGTCAGGGTCGTTGGCTGGAGGCGATCGTGGCCAGATGCACCTTTCAGGGCGTGTCCCACCGCCCTGATTCCCCCCAACACCCCCCGTCGGGAAGAGTCACAGCTGTGAACTGCTCCATGTCTCAGTGAACCAGTTTCTCAGTCCTGAGCACAGGTCAGTTTAATTAAGCAGTCGTGTCTCATTTTAGGAGGCGGTGTTGGAGGGCCTTCCCGCCAAAGTGAGGCCTTTGCATGGTCTGAGCGATCAGCGTTTAGTGGGAGGTACTTCTGTGGAAACAAAGGAAAAGCCACCTGTCCAGCCGGGTCTGAGTCCAGAGGGTGGCCAGCCGGGGGCACTTCCAGGAGGGTGGTCTCTGTGCCTCCCTGGATGGGGGGGGCAAGGGCAGGTGGTGGCAGTTCCGCTGCTTTTCTTGGGCTGCAGTTGGGACGTGGCCACGGCGTCGGGTGAGCTCTGAGCAGCCCCCAGCCAGCACCAGGGGGATGGTCCACGTGTAACCTGTGTGATTTCTCTGAAGTTTATACTAAATCGTCAAGCTTCAGCTTGTAGGGGAAGTTTTCATTTCTCGTGATTCCAGGTCAGAAGGTAGGAGAGAAGTTGGAAATGTTAATTGCTGACAAAGAGACGTGGCCGTTGGACACCCCACTGGGTGTGCTGTACTGTTACTGAAACGGAGTTCTGTCCTACAATCACCCCCATTCTTAATAGAGATAGTGGAAGATTAATTTGTTTGCAAAATCAGTCTGGTTTCATTAAACTTGGCCTGATTATTGATATCAGTGCAGCAAGAGCAGATTGAACATGTAGGTCTTTTAAGTCTGCTTTGCTGGAACTGTTATAAGGAATTCCAGATTAGACTTTTAAAAGCCTCTCGAGGCTAAGAAGCCAAGCCAGCAACTTGTCACCAGACTGTACCTTCAGTACCCATGAATTTGGGTGCATTCCTCTCTTCTCAATGTCCCCAGAACATCCTGAGATCCCTGGACCTGCTAAGAAGTGACCTTTACTCACTTGGGAGGTCATGAGCCCCGTAAGCCAGGCACTAGGCCACAGCCTCCTGGGCTTTACAAGCATTGCTCCATAGGGTCGACCTTAGTCTGTGGTCACACCTGATTCGAGTGTCAGGTATTTTCGCTGTAAACATCTTTGCCCCAAGCAGTTTCCCTGCACATCTAATTGGCTGTAAAAGATAAAATAACTGGTTGACAGTTTGGTTTGACAGTTGGGTTTCAATGCCGTAAAAGCCAGATTGCAAACTTCACTTGAAAATAACATGTCAGTCGGCAAATTCTTCGTGGGCACAGCCATCCCTCCCCACCCGTCAAAACCAAAAGTTTCCCAAACTACAGCAAATGTCAAAGAGGTGGCTAGTAATTCACAACAGTCTTGGAGAGCATTAATTATCAATCCTGTAGCTAGTTTAGATACGGTGTCTCACGCCATCTTTCCCAAATGTATCATATGCACTGTTGGAAGTTGGCAGAAAAAGAAGACTCAGCCTCCTCCTGTTCCCTAGAAAGAAATGGTTACGTGATTCCTGATGAGTATACAGTTCTTGAAAGTGGTGAAACCTTTTTGCTGTTTGATGGTGGAGAATGTGATGTAGACAGAATTTTGGTATTTGGCACAGAATCTGGCGGAGATGATTTGGAGAAATACAAGGGCTGAGCATGTGATGGAACCTTTCCGTGTAGCCCAGATATGTACTACTAGTTAGGTACATTCCATATATTGATACAAAACAGCAGCATCCCTTGTCTGTTCATTTTACTTCCAGGGAAATCGAGAGAGAAAGCAGATCATAAAGAATTTACATCCAACATTAAATCTTGAATCCTTACTGGTTGGTCGACTTTTAAGAAAGGAAGTTTCATTGCTTTTTCTAAGCTATACCCAAAGACAACTATAATCATGAATCTACACACATGTTAAATGTATTCAAATATTTTTTGCATTTTCTATTTTTTACAATAAAATCCTTAAAAATTTTTGCTATTTTCATGTTTCATTAAGTCTTTTTAAATGTCTCTCTTCGTTTTATTTTTATTATTTTATCTTTTATGGCAAAATCGTATTATGGCCAATCAGTTGTCTCTGCTTGCAGCAAAGATTCTTATGGTGAAAATACCTAGAACCACTTGATCCCATGTACATCGTTTTAAAATATGACATTCCAGCGGAAGTCTGGTAACATAACCAATGTTTTACATTAAATCCTGTTACAAGGAGAACATATTCTATTGACCCTATATGTAAATAACTATATTGTCCTGAAAACAGGACATTTAGTAAGAGTCTCTGAATTTTGGAGGGATTAGCTTGGGAGAAAAGATAAATGTCTCAATTCTGTTTACAAAGATGTAATTTTCCAGATTGCTTAAAGAGAAAGAGAAAAATAATTTCTTAAGCCTGGAAAACAGAACATTAAAAAACCAACAATGCTTCAAACAAAAAGTCATAAAAATGATAATCATCTTAATGAGTTCATTTAGTCCCATGTAATTAATGCTTCTTTTCCTTGATCTTGGATTAGTAGTTTTATGAACCCATCAGTTTTTCCACTAGATTTTAGAAAGGCTCATCTGGTTCAGTGGTATGGTTTTAGTTACCAGAAACCTGTATTCCAGGGTCCTTGTCAGAGTTCTTTCCATGAACTTTTTAAAGATGAAGCACTTTTGTCTGAAGTTCATTGTAAAAGCTTTCAGGAAAGCATCAGAGTAAAACAGTAACTATCTGTAAATGACTAAAGATTGAAAAATAGCCATGGTCAAAGATCTGATGAGTTTATTGCAAAAATGATGCAATTGACGTGGAAATTTGGCTATTTCTGGGGCATATAGTATTTTTAGATAATAATTGGAATTATGACTGATTATATAAAGAGTGAGGACATTGAAAAATTTCTAACCATTTTGTATAACTTTGGAAACACTTATATATAAGTACCATATACCCATACAAATATAACCTAGAGAAGATTTGTCACCAGTTTTAATTTGACAATATTTCCCATGTAATTTAACATATCAAATATGCCTAATTAGTTTAATATCTCTATTTTTATAAGGTAAGATAATAAATCTTTTGAGATTCTCCAGGGGCCCTCTTGAAAATCCCAAACTTAGTTCAAGGTCAAAAAGACTCTATTTTGGATATGATTTTGGGAAGTTTGTAAAAAATGTGAAAAAGTTGAAAACACGATTAAATAAGATTGCAGGTCACTATGAAACAATATTCAGCCATTGAACCTAAGTGACAAAGATTTTTTTTTTTACATCTTTATTGGAGTATGATTGCTTTACCATGTTGTGTTAGTTTCTGAAGTGACAAAGGTTTTAAAGGCAAATATAGGAAGTCACATACTTGAGGAAAAAGAAAATTTAGTTCTTTTGATATTGAGAAGAGTCAGTTTTTCTAAGTAATCAAAGACCTGATAAAGGCAACACGAAGCACAGGAAATTGTTTGGTTAAGACACAGAATCTTTGTTTTCTGGGCAGATTACTCAAAAGGTAAAGAAAAACCTTTTATGACCTCTTTTTTATGAATACACTCTTTTTCATCCTATGGGAAGATTAAATTAAAAAGAAGACACAGAATGTCATGTCTAGTCCTAGGACTAGAAAAATAAGCACTTACATAAATTAAGTATCTCTAAAACTCTCAGAAATACAGAAACTAATCCAAATGTTTTTCAAGTCCATGTGATCTGGGATAATCTTTGGTAAATAAAAGTTAAGTCTTTAAATGGCTACCTATTTCAATGTGACTATAAACCAATGAGCCTTTTCATGGTTTAAAACCAATCAGCCTTTTGTGACTTAACCACGGACACAGAGGCATCCCCGAAGAGGGCACAAAAGATGCAGCCCTCACCAAGATCCAGAGCTTCTCCAAAAGTCAGCCCAGAAGAGCAAAGACCACCGTGTCACAGGTGGTCAAAAACAACTCAGCATCTCCTGAACTGAGCACCCTCTGAGCTGTGCTGCTGGACAGGCTACGCGGAGATGTCGCAGCACAGACAAGGCAGTCTGGGGGGAGCTGGCAAAGGCCCGTATGGCTCTGAATGACAAGTGACACGCAAGAGACAGGACAGCAGTGACCACTCCTGGGCACTGTACGTCCATGGATGACCCACGGACTCCAACACCACGCCCCTGAGAGTCACGTTCGCAGACCAGCTCTCACAAGTGTCTCCCTCCCGCCAGTCTGCATTCAGAAGGGAAGAGCCAGGAGAAATCTCTACCACCCCCAGGGGGCTCTGCCAGAGATCCCGCAGCTCTTGTCAGCTCTCCCAGGACCCCCTCGCTTATTTTCACTTTGAAAATTTTGACTGGCTTTCAAAACAATAATGTTAAAAGTGATCTAGAAGGGACTTCCCTGGTGGCGCAGTGGTTAAGAATCCGCCTGCCAATGCATGGGACATGGGTTTGAGCCCTGGTCTGGGAAGATCCCACATGCCATGGAGCAACTAAGCCCGTGCGCCACAACTACTGAGCCTGTGTGCCACAACTAATGAAGCCCGTGTGCCTAGAGCCCGTGCAACAAGAGAAGCCACCACAATGAGAAGCCCGCGCACCGCAACGAAGAGTAGCCCCCGTTCGCCATAACTAGAGAAAGCCTGCGCGCAGCAACGAAGACCCAACGCAGCCAAAAAGTAAATAAAGTTAAGTAAATAAATAAATCTTAAAAAAAAAAGTGATCTAGAAAATGCAGAAAGTTCAGGAAAATATCACTGTCCTGAGGCTGTCCTCGCTGACGTTGGCAGCACCTTTTCTGGGCTTCTTTCTGTCCTTCCTGCGTGGCAGCCCCACGCGGCTGCAGCGCCTTTGGGCCGGTGTGGTCCTCAGCACACGGGCCCTTGCTGTCCTGTCGGGCCTGGGTTTCCCCCCACCAGGCAGGGCCGGGTGATGCTGAGGCCAAGACCAGCTCTAACAGCTTCCTCTGGATCCAGAGACCTCAGACCACGGATGGCCCGCCCTTCTGCTGTCAGGCCACCTGGTGGGCACTTTGGGGATTTCCGTTTCCGGAATCTCAGTGCATCTGGGAAATCGGGCCAAGTGGCTCGGTTGTGGTGCCTTGAGTTCCTCTTGGTGATGAAGGTGCTGCCTGGCTGCACTGCAGCCGCGGGAAGCTGGCGCTCTCCTCCCTGAGGCAGCGTCCACTAGAGCGGGTGGCATTGCACTGGCTGGTCTTGTGTGGTCAGAAGCCGGCTGGCGGCTGGAGCTGGATCTAATATTATTCTGGGACATGGTGTTTCTACATCAGGACTCTCTGGGAGGGAGCCATTGGCCTTGCATCTCAGCAATGGCAGAATTTTACTCGTGTTTCTGGCTGATGTCTGCATAACAGGCCCATTTTCTTGCCCAGGTTGGCAGCCTACAAAGGTAGCATCCATCAGCCCGGTCTCCCAGCTCCGGGCCAAGGGTGGGAAGGAGGCTGAAGTTTCACACTTAAAAGGGCACGAGGGCCTTTCCCTGCAGCTGGGGTAGGTAAGGGTGTTTTTCTTGCTGTGTGATGGAATCGTGTGGAGCTTGGGGGCAGCGCCAGGGGCAGGCACCGGCCTTCAGAGCTCCCACGGGACTCAGCCAGGCTGACAGCCACGGAGTGTGCCCCACGGCATGTGCAGAAGCTCTGGGCTTCTTCTCCCGTGACCTCGGCCAGGAGCCCCTGTGGGGCAGCCCACCTGCCCCTCTGGGGCCCTGCCGGCCGCTTCCTTCTTGGCCCCTTGGATCTTTGGCCGGGGGGCGGTGGAGGAGAAGTCTAGTGCCGCACCCCAACCCTGCCACAGGCTCAGAAGTCCTGAGAAGGCATTTGGAGAGCAGATGCAGGCTTTTAACTGGTGTAATCGCACTTTATCAAACATAGTTACGTAGCCGCCCAGGACTGGGTCTCTGTCTCCCCTTTGTCAGTCTGCATTTCTGGGTGACATTCTCAGGCCAGGGCCGGGCACATGGAGATGCATGAAAGCACATTAAGTCAAGCCCGTGCTGTCCCCGGGCAGCTTGGAAGGTTCTGGGTGTGCGTCCCCAATGCCCAGGGCAGCCAGCTGGGGAGAGCGCTCTGGCCATCCCAGGGCAACTTTGGGGCCGTTTTGCTGAAATGAGAGGAAAGATTCAGAAAGGTTCACTGTCCTAAAATGAGTGGCCTTTAGGGGCCTTGCAGTGTGGCCACCTGCCCTGGCTTCTCTCCTGGTCAGTCTCTGTCCAACAGGGCCTGGCGTACTCAGTGACAGGTTGCCCGTTACGGCCCAGAGCAGCCCTGGCAGCTTGGAAAGCAGTGTTCCATGGCAGTGACACCAACCCTCGTCCGGGTCCCTCAGGGCACCTGGAGGGCTGAGTGGCTACATTTGTTTCCCGGGGCTGCTGTAACGAGTGACCACACACTGGTGGCTTAAGGCAGCACACATTTATTCTTATGGTTCTGAAGGCCAGAGCCCTGGCCTCAGTCTAACTGGGCCAGGATCAAGGGGCCCACAGGGCCGTGCTCCCTTGGAGGCTGGAGGGGACAGTCTGTCCTTTGCCTCCCCCCTCGTCCCAGAGCTGCAGCCCCTCCAGGTGTCACGTTTCCTTTTGCGTGGCCTGAATTGTGTCCCCAGATCCACGTTGCAGCCCAGCCCCCAGGGTGATGGTGTTTGTGGTGGTTGGATGAGGTCGTGAGGGAGGGGCCCCCATGACGGGAGTGGAGTCCTTGCAAGAACAAGAGGCCAGAGCTGGCGCACTCTACACGATGTCACCGTGCGAGGCCACGCAAGGCCACGGTGAGAGGCGCCACCTGCGAGCCAGGAAGCACCCTGACCTTGGACGTCCAGCCTCCAGGGAATACATCAGAGAAACCCCTGTTGTTTGAGCTGCGCGGCCTGTGGCGTCTCGTTGTGGCGCCAGAGCCGAGCACGACCCTCTTCTGTCTCCGCTCTGCCCCCGCCGCCCCCGCGAGGACCCTGTGATTACGATTAGGGCTGCCTGCACCTGCCAGGACCGCCTCCCGCCTCGACATCGCCAGCGTAACCATACCTGCAGAGTCCTTTTTGCAGGTGATGTCACATGCTCACAAAGTCTGGGGACGAGGACGTGGACATCCTTGGGGGCCATCGTTCAGCTGGTCACAGCAGGGAACACGGCCCTGGGTGGACTTGTGCACACAAGGCCCGGACTTGACCTTGACCACGACCAGCTGGCAGAAGCCTCTTACCCACCGTCCTCACTGACTCCTCACAAGCTCGCGAGCCAGATGGAGAAACGGAGGGTCAGCCAAGTTCAGAGGCCACCGGTCAGCCAGTCGGAGTGGACAGGCCTGAGGGGAGGGACAGGCCCAGGAGGCAGGGCCCTCTGGCCGGGGAGAGAAGCTGGGGGGACATCAGAGCTGCTCTTGCCCACCCACAGTTTGGGGCTCCCTTCTGCACGCGCCCTGTTGCTGGCAGGGCCGCGTGGTTTCACAGCGTCGAGACCAGATGGGCGTCGTTGGAGGCCTGAAGTGATGTGGGTCTCAGGCCAGCGCCCCAGCCCCACCCCTCCAGTCCCCGGGGTGGGGTCTTCCTGGGGCGTTGGCCCAGGGGACGCAGCTTCAGGCAGGGCTTCGTGGGCGTCTGGGTGGCCGTCGCAGCCCCTGGTGGGGCTTGTGCCCCTGGGTTCGAGGTGGGGCAGTGTGGGCTCGGGGTGTGCAGAGCTCAGCCATGACAGATGCCCCCTCTGTGCCCGTGGGCGTCACCTGTAAGC